>NC_083575.1:95865673-96063173 GCF_027579695.1 Neoarius graeffei | reverse complement strand
GATAGTCTCGAAGTATCTGCTCATGGTTTTGTTTTGTTTTTTTCCTCAGTAATAATTGTTGTTTTGGGTTTTTTTTCCATCCTCCTGATGGATTGCACTCTGACACGAGGATCCCGACAGTTTGAAAGAGATCAGAAATCCGAATGTCACACGGAACCAAGCCGGTATGAGATCTCAACATGAAATTTCACGATTCATCATGTTGTATGATAAAAACCAGAGAAATAAAGTCATTGTTCATGACGGCGTTAGCTCTGCTGATAAAGTAATAAGAACTGGAGTCATACTTTTCATATTGCTTATTAAAAAAAATAAAGAAATAGTACTTAGATTGACTTACTATAAAAGAAAACAAACTTATTCTGAAATTAAAGGATTCATTTAGGGTTTAAAAAAACATGAGGACTGTTGACTTTTTTTTTTTTTTCCTTTTTCAGTTGAAATCCCAGACGAGGCAAAGTGTGTAACGTGTGTGACTGTACATCACTTAACGGATTTACCTGTTTCATTAAAGTTTCTATCTGACATTTAATCTCAGGTCATGAAGAGTTACTCTGTTAGGGGGAGAAAAATATATCTGGAGTCATATGTGCTCAGGAGCCGGTTCTCCACGTTTATTTACACGTTTATTTACACATCCAAGAGCTTTTTAATTCCAGCTTCATGTTATGAATCGGTGAATCAGGTTCCAGCATTTATGACGTCCATTGTGTGTTTCTGAACGTGTGGGGGGGTAAAGGGCCGCAAAGTCGGCTCCATGTCCTAAACAGATTTACAGGACACGGAAACTTCACCATGTCACTGCTGTCACTGCTGTCACTTTTTACTTCACTTGACTTGGTGCGCAGAGCTCCTTCACTCCTTCACTCTCTGGGTATCATTTTTTGCACTAAAGGTCACTTTTTCCTAACTGGAGGCCTCATCGGTAAAGCTGTAGTGTTAAAATGACGAATAATTTCACTAACTACAAAACCATCTGCTAAATTGATATTGATTTATTATTCTTTCCACATTCGCCGGATATGAGCAATCACGTGCTCTGATTGGCTACTGTACTATTCAGATATCAACTCATATACCATGAGTAGAGAAAAACAAAATGGCAGCTTTGTTATCAAGTATTTAAAAGAAACAGAAATGGCTAAAAGAATATAGGGTTTTTTCACCCCAAATATCTCCTGTTCCACACTCCAGCCCAGTCGGTGGCAGTAATGCACCTTTAAATTGGTTTGCCAGCCACCACAAAACCCTAAAGAAGAAGAAAAACAAAATGGCGGCGCGTGTTGCTGAACCAACTGTGGACAAAATAAAAACTACTCGAAAACAAAACTCCAAAAAAATACAAAAAAAAGCAACAAAATATGGAATAAAAGTATTTGATGGTAAGAACATATCTTTTTAAAAATTTTCAAGAATTATTATTATCACATTTTTCACAAATCGCTCCTGTCATTTCGCCAGCTTCTTTACATTCTAAGCGGAAATGATTTTGTCGGGCGTTTTGTATAAAGTTTTTATTTATCAAATTTACAATAAATAAAAATGCTCTGTTTCTCAAAATCCAGTGAATGTGGAGAGAATAAAACAGTTATTCCACTCAATCTCGTCGTACATGGATTATAGTGAACTCGGTGCTACGCTCCTCGTCGACTATCAGCTCATGTATGACTCAATTTTGTGGAATAACTGTTAATTAGCATTAATTTTCAAGAAAAAAAAAACAGTGTGTATTTCCCCGGAATGTAGACACTAAAGTCGCTGATCAGATGTGGGCGTTTCCCAAATCCATTTCATCACCATGACAACAGTTGTGACAGATCACTTCCTCTGTTTAACTTTGCGATCGTACAGTATCTCACCATCCACTCATTCAATGTGATCTGTAGAAAGAACACTGCTGCTTGTTTTTATTTATATTGAATGTGTAGCTGCTCGAAGATCCGTCCTTAATGTCGCTGCTCGGTTTCTGGCATGCACACGTAAACGGGACCAGATCAGTCCAGTACTTCAGCAGCTTCATTGGTTACCAGTAGAGAAAAGTATCCACTTCAAGATCCTACTTCTGGCCTTCAGAGGGTTGTGTGGCCTTGTGCCTGGTTATATGTGTAATGGGTCTACACTTCAGTGAAAGCGAAACGGAGTACATCTGCACAAGCTTCAACCCTCACGAGCTACAATCACTCTGAGGCGCAAGTATCAAGCAATCAATGACTTCAAATACCTTGGGTCTTACATTACAGATTCCCAAAAGGATAGGAAATCTCATAAAGCATTCGTGTGGCGGCATGTAACGAGCTCTCTCTGCACTCTAGCTTTGCCAATGAGAAGAAGCTCTATCTGTGTGAAACGTTGATTGAGCCGATCCTTCTTTATGGATCTGAGACGTGGACGCTAACTGTGTGACAACAGCGGCTAGACGGGACAGATATATACTGTAGGGTAAACTTCCCCCGATCTTCCAGACACTGACAAAGTGCCGTCTCCAGTTCACCAGTCACTGCCAATGAGCAAAGGGCGAGATCGTCAGTCCCTCCTTTTCTGGAAACCAAGTGGCCCTGTCCATTCAAGGAAAACAACATTCCCAGATGTGATTGCGACAGATTTGGGAATTGACAGGGCGGATCTTGCTAATGCGATGACGGGCCGGAGGGTGTGGAGTGAGGTTGTTCGGGGCATCTCGACCGGAGTGGCCAAATGATGATGATGATGATATCACTGATGTTCTACAGCTCTACATCCCAACAAGAACACTGAGGTCTTCAAATGCTGCTCTTTTAAAGCCACTGGATTTCCATCTTAAGGCATACAGCTGTTGTTCTTTAGCTGGAGCTGCACCTCACTTTGGGAACACATCATCAACATTAGATCTCGTGACTCCCTCTCTCTTTTCAAGTCAAAACTTAACATTCATTTATTGAGAACTTCATATTAGTATCTATTATTATTATTATTATTATTATTATTATTATTAGCTCATCCAGCCGACAGGTGATGCGTTTATGCCATTATGTGTTGTCCATCGTCCGTCCGGCGTCATCCACATTTCACGAAAATCGCTTCTTCTCTCTCAATTCTTCACCGATTTTTATTCTTTTTGGCAGGAAGGTAGGTCTGCCTGGGGTGCATATAGCTTCTACTATCTCATCTCATCTCATTATCTCTAGCCGCTTTATCCTTCTACAGGGTCGCAGGCGAGCTGGAGCCTATCCCAGCTGACTACGGGCGAAAGGCGGGGTTCACCCTGGACAAGTCGCCAGGTCATCACAGGGCTGACACATAGACACAGACAACCATTCACACTCACATTCACACCTACGCTCAATTTAGAGTCACCAGTTAACCTAACCTGCATGTCTTTGGACTGTGGGGGAAACCGGAGCACCCGGAGGAAACCCACGCGGACACGGGGAAAACATGCAAACTCCGCACAGAAAGGCCCTCGCCGGCCACGGGGCTCGAACCCGGACCTTCTTGCTGTGAGGCGACAGCGCTAACCACTACGCCACTGTGCCGCCCACTTATGGACTAATTAAGCCTTAATGTTCAACAGCAGTTCAACAAAAATCGCTTCTTCTCGGTCGATTCCTCGCCATTTTGGATTCTTTCTGGTAAATAGGTCGGTATTCCTAGGGTGGATATTGCTTCTATATACAGCATGTATATAATGTATATAGCTCGCAACATTTATTGCGCGAGATGTCCCACTTTAGAGCGTTCCTTCTGGACTAGACGGGGCCGGAGTGAGCTACACCATCATCGACGGTCTCATTTATACGCCCATTCATACATGTTTACACATTGTATATTTAGCGCACAGAACTCTTTTTAGCACTTTGTAAGTATTTTTTATTGTTTGTTTGTTTGTTTGTTAGCATTAGCAATGTTACAGTTGACACACTGTAAATGCATTGGTTTACAGTGTCACAGGGTTCCTCAGTTCTAAACCAACATCCCATCCTGAGTGTTTTATTCCTCTGATACAGCAGCAGTTTCCCAAGATTACGGTTTTCATTTATTAATCAACGACACGTTATACTTTTTAATCTGTTTGTAGTTACTATCCCAGATAGTCAGTATCCCATAAACAAGTTATTTCCTGTTGTCACCGATGTTACAGCAGCGATAAACAGTCGTTCCTTCATCAGCCTCTGTTTATTCCTTCGCTTGAAGTTAATAAGACAAAAATAATAATAATAATAAATCCTTCCATAAATGTTAATAAAAATCTCCTCACAGTAAACGTCACCTCCATGAACGGAACACGTGCTTTACTGGCAAATTCACTTCACTGATTACTTTTACCCTTTTTCTCTCTTATCACATTATAATTAAATTACATTCAACAGCATCATTGTGGGAGGGACGGCTGGATCCTCTTCTCCGTCAGTCAAAACGATGACAGCCAATCAGCAATCAGAAACGTCTGTTAGCTCATGGGTACAGGATAAGACAGTTAGTGGGTTCTCTTCTGTGTCTCATGAACAGAACTGAAGCAGGTTAGTGTTAGGATGGTGTCAGGGACGGTGTGCAGCAAGAGGGTCATGACTGGGAAATAAACCCTGACAGGACGGGGCAGGGTCTTTAATCACCCTGAAGGGTTTTATTTCATGATAATGACCAGTGGGCTGTACATTATCCTGATTATTACATGACAAAATATTGACTTAAAAATGATTCTATTGCGTCTGTTAATGACGAGAGCCACAGAAAGAGAAATAACAGAACGCTGAATTCTGGAATTGACCAATCAGACTCCAGTATTCAAATGAGCTGTGTAATAACGTAATGAAAACAGGGAGTGATCTATCCTTGTTGTTGTTGTGTTTACAGTGTGTGTAAGGTGTGTGTGTGTGTGTGTGTGTGTGTGTAACGCTCACATCTGATGATATAACAGTCGAGTCTCAAACCAGTGACTTGTTAAAACAGTGATAACAGCTTCATATCAGTGTAAAAACCGCATTTATAAAACTCAGGTCTGAATCGTAAAGCTTGTGGTTTGACCTCAGGCCTCTGTGATTTTATTAAACCTCTGATTAAAGATTAAAATCACAGTCTGTGGGAGTCGAGAGTCCAAACCACAGGAAGAAAAAAGTTCCTTCTGTTTAAATGTTTGATTGTTTATCTAGCATCTGAACTCCAACAAGTATCTGAAGGCTTTAACCATGAACACACACACACACACTCTCTCCAAAACTCCATCTACATACACACACCTCACTCCCTCCTCCACCTGTGTGGAAGGCGGGACCGGGCGTCGGCTGATTGTGAACATTTCACTGCAGCGAGGGACTTCGAAACTAAAACGACTCGAAAAATAATAAATACTGAATTTTTTAAAGAATTTAATTCCATTTTTGACAGAAGTGTCTTCTACTTATTTTATACAGCACTCTACACAACACTGGGACTTTTAATCCTCTTTCTTTCTTTCTTTCTTTCTTTCTTTCTTCATTATTATTATTATCATCTAGTTCATAACTTTGCATCACTAAATGCATCTAGATGGATAAAACATTGAGAAATGCCTCTTCTTCTTCTTCTTCTGAAAGAAGCATGTGATTGCACAAATATGCTCAAAATAATTCAGTAACTATTATTATTAATAAATATGAATATAATATTTCATTTTTTAAAGATTAATAAGTGAAATACTGCCTGTAATATTTAAAACCAATTCATATTTAATACCTGATATCTCAGAGAAAAGATCTGTCCATAATCATTACAGCTACAATCTGCATTTCATTTTTTCTTTCTTTCTTATTTATTTATTTATTTATTATATCTTGCCCATTTCCCCCGACAGTCTGTTTAAACTGATTTAATTTCAATAAAATATGGTGCATCAAAATATGGTGCATTTTTTTCAAGTAACTAAAACAAAAAAGTACTGTGCAAATCTCGGCACCCTGTTTTTAACACTGTGCCGGTAAAAAAAAAGAGCAAGTTTTCTTCTTGTCCAAACATTCATTTAGAAAAGGGAAAGAGAGGAATGTTTTATGTTTATAAGGCTTGTGTGATATAATGATTAAGTCATTCCTACACGATATACACTGCCACGATATCCAGTGACCATTTTGTGTTGGAGTTCTACAGTTGAACTACAGAGAACACGAGAAAGAGTATCACTTAAAATACGCCAAAAGACCAGCCCTTTTTCCTCTCCAGTAAAACCAGAGACGAGCCAATCCACACGTAACTCGAGGATGATTGACAGGTGCGTAGGTGCTTTGAATTCTCTGATATTAAATGGAATAGAATGGTTTCTGTTGTTCCATGGCCTAATGGATGGTTAGAGAGGCAGCTTTGGGACCAAAAGGTTGCTGGTTCAAGTCCCTGGACCAACAGAAATGGCTGAAGTGCACTTGAGCAAGGCACTGAACCCCCAGCTGCCCCCCAGGCTGGATAAGAGCATCTGCTAAATGTCTGTAATGTAATGATACTGACTGTAAGCCCCGCCCCCTTTCCCTTCACTGTCTTATCATGATAAATACTGCAGATGTTTTCAGTTTATTAATGTGAAATAAAGTCAGTGTATCAGTATATGTTTGAGTTTAGCTAATATTAGACAAGTATTTATTTATTTAGTTAGCTCACTACCAAAAAAAAAATTATCGACTGAAAATTATCAAAAACAGCACTTTTATCTTTGAGGCTCAAAGGATAAACATTTTTTTTACCTAAGAAATATTAAATCAGTGTCCAATGAAGTGTTAAATCTAACACTTTACAGCGTTCAGACGCGTTAAGCAGCAGATCAGCAGTGAAAATTTCACCCCTGTGGATATTAGAGCTGCTTTTTTTTTTTTTTGGAGGATTATATTGAAAACCTTTGTGATTGTGTGGTGAGTTTTTTTTTTTTTTAATTTCACTGTTTGCTGCAACACATTACTGCAGAATCACTGAAAAAAAAACCACCAACCAGCTGAATTTTGCACTTGCCACTGCCAGGCAGCAGCTCCCGACTCCTGATTCACAATCAGGGAAAAATCAGCATCTCACCTGCCTGATGTGTGCAGCATGTAGGAATATTACATCATGAGCCCTTTTCAGATAAAACGTTATTATCAGAGGCTGTTCTGAATTTACCGCAGGAACAGAAGTAAAGTTTGGAGAAGAGTTGGAGCAGGTTCTTTATAAACCTAAAGGAATTCCGACAGTATTAAAGGGAAACCGTGACAACAAATAATGATCTGCTTTAAAGGATTTCTTTACACATGCCCTGGAAATGATGTAGTACACATTCATGTGCTTCTTCTTTTTTCCAGTGTAAAGTGTTGTAAGGTTTTTTCTGTTCCAGGTGACACTCTGGAACTGCAATGAAGCGACTAGTCTCTTGCGGACTTGTTAAAAATGAACTCGTCGTCACTTCGTCTGTCCCCTGGAGTTTACAAACTTTGCGCCAGCGTTGGGATTGCTCGTCAGCCCCGGTACCTGCACCGAGGCTATCGCCGTCAATTCCAAATTCAGCCTGCAGTCTATGGTGCTATCCCCACTGTGGTGTCGATGTTCTCCACTCAATTGTCGGCTCGCAATCGCAGGGTTGGGTGCATAGACTCGCGAAATCTTTGGCGCCTGGCTCCTCCACCACTACGCACGGATCTTATCCCGGTGCGCTGAATTCCTCGCTCCCCCCTCAAAACCACACGCACTGGTGGAGTAAATGCAGCGAATCTTCGTTCACTACCAGCCCATATGAACTTAACATTATCCCCGACACCAGCGGCTCAGCCATCACCGATCAGCGTCGCCCTAATAAATGTCCGATCCCTGACAAATAAGACTTTTATTTTAAATATTATAACATCTCATCAACTGGATTTTCTATTTGTAACTGAGACTTGGCTTACTGTTGGTGATCACCTTTCACTCGACGAACTCTGTCCCCCTCATTTTCGTTTTTTAAGCTCACCAAGGTCTTCTGGTCGTGGAGGCAGTTTAGTCACCGTTTTCAACAACTCATATAAATGCAGATTTCTTCCCACCAGCGCTTATTCCACTTTTGAGGTGCAACTCTTATCAGTTAATGGCCCTGCCCCTGTCCTCTGTGCTCCGGTGTACAGGCCTCCCAAAGCCTCCAGCACTTTCATTCAAGAGTTTTCTGACCGTTTGTCTGTCATGGCCTCTTGTTCTGATAAGTTGTTAATTTTAGGTGACTTTAATGTTCATGTGTGTTGTCCAAATAAGCCCATGGTGAGCGAATTTTTAAACCTGGTTGACTCTTTTAATTTAACCCAATTAGTATCTGGCCCTACACATCAGAAAGGCCACACACTTGATCTTGTCCTGTCATCTGGTTTTCCTGTCTCACACGTCATCATTTCTGACATCATTGTGTCAGATCACGTCATCTCATCTCATCTCATTATCTGTAGCCGCTTTATCCTGTTCTACAGGGTCGCAGGTGAGCTGGATCCTATCCCAGCTGACTACGGGCGAAAGGCGGGGTACACCCTGGACAAGTCGCCAGGTCATCACAGGGCTGACACATAGACACAGACAACCATTCACACTCACATTCACACCTACGCTCAATTTAGAGTCACCAGTTAACCTAACCTGCATGTCTTTGGACTGTGGGGGAAACCGGAGCACCCGGAGGAAACCCACGCGGACACGGGGAGAACATGCAAACTCCACACAGAAAGGCCCTCGCCGGCCCCGGGGCTCGAACCCAGGACCTTCTTGCTGTGAGGCGACAGCGCTAACCACTACACCACCGTGCCGCCCAGATCACGTCATGATACAGTTTAAATCTCTCTGGTCCTCCTCCTATCCCTCCTCCCCATCATCCCCTGCTCGTTTACCCAATCTATAAACTCAGCCACTCCACAGCTTTTCTCCAGTTCGTTTTATGACTGCCACCTACCCCGAATCACTGAAGCCCTAGCCACCTGCAGCGACACCTCCGAACTTGTCAATCTTTTTAACTCTACTTGCGCCAACATTTTAAATGATGTGGCCCCTCTCAAGTCTCGGAAAGTTAGGTCCAATACTACACCCTGGCTTAATGATTCCACCTGCACTGCATGACGTACCTGTAGACTGGCTGAACGTAAATGGAAAAAAGACAAACTGCAAGTATCATATGAAATCTTGCAAGACCACCTAAAATGCTACCAACTCTCTGTACAGATGGCACGAAAGGACTATTTTAGTAACCTCATAAACAAAGACGCAAATAGACCTAGAGTGCTGTTCAAGACAATCAACTCTCTTTTAAACCCAGCTGCTCCAGTTACCTCTGCTTCCAATAATGAAACATGTGAGGAATTTTTAAGATTCTTTACTGAAAAATTGACACCATAAGGGCAAACATCCCACAGTCACAGTTTGATTTCACAGATAGCCCCCATCCTGTTAATGTTCTCCAGTATTTTACACCAGTGGCATCCTCCCAACTGTCTGAGGTGGTCTCACAGATGAAGCCCACTGTCTGTCCCTCAGACATCATTCCTTCACGCCTTTTTAAAGATGTTTTCCCTTCCATTTGCCCCCTGATTTTAGCCATAGTTAACAGCTTGCTAAATAATGGTGTTGTCCCTTCTTGTTTTAAACATGCCACTGTACAACCACTTTTAAAAAAGCCAAGCTTAGATCCTTGTATCCTAAAGAATTACCGGCCCATATCCAAGCTACCTTTTTTGTCTAAGATCTTGGAAAAGGTGGTTGCTTCTCAGCTTTTATCCTATTTGAACACATTTGATATCTTTGACAAATTTCAATCTGGTTTTAGAGCTCTACACAGCACCAAGTCTGCTTTGCTGAAGGTACTCAATGATATCTTGTTGCGTACTGACTCTGGGTCCAGTGCTGTTTTAGTCTTACTTGACCTTAGTGCCGCTTTTGATACAATTGATCATAACATCCTTTTAACTCGCCTGAAGAACTGTGTTGGTCTACAGGGCCCAGTTTTAAATTGGTTTACCTCATACCTGAAGGATCGAACTTTTTCTGTTCAATTGGGAAACTGCACATCATCCTCCACCCCCATCAAATGTGGTGTTCCCCAAGGTTCAATTCTAGGCCCTCTTCTCTTCTCACTGTACATGTTACCACTTGGCTCAATTCTACAAAAACACAACATTCAATACCATTGCTATGCAGATGACACACAGTTGTACCTGCCTGTGACAACAGACAACACATCACTAACCAATCTGTTCAACTGCCTGGATGATATTAAAATCTGGATGGCTATTAATTTTCTTCAATTAAATGACAATAAAACTGAAGTAATGGTATTTGGATCCCCCTGTTCTGTAGCCAGCCTGACAATTGCACTTGGCCCCCTATCTGCGAATGTTCACAGTACAGTGAGAAATCTTGGCATTTCAATGGACAGTTCACTGAGTTTTAACAGTCAAGTCAGCAGTGTGGTGAAGGGAAGCGTTTATCAAGTCTGAACCATAGCCAAACTAAAGCCACTTTTATCTTCTACTGATCTTGAAACTCTCACTCATGCTTTTATTTTATCCCGTTTGGACTATTGCAACTCTTTGTACACAGTTTTAACCCAGTCTAACATCAATAGGCTACAAATGGTCCCAAATGCAGAAACTAGGTTTTAACTGGTACTAAAAAAAGAGAGAACATATCTCACCTGTCTTGGCTCATCTCCACTGGCTACCAATTAAATACAGAATCAACTTTAAAATTTTACTTTTTGTTTTTAAAGCTCTTAACGGTCTTGCTCCATATTATATAACAGACCTTTTAACCCCCTACTCTCCCCCAAGGTCACTTAGGTCATCCTCCCAGCAACTCCTCACAGTCCCCCACTCACGCCTCAAAAGCAGAGGTGACCGGGCCTTTTCTGTTTTTGCCCCAAAGCTTTGGAATAGTCTCCCACCCCACATCAAATCCTGCCCAACCATTGCCAGTTTTAAATCGAATTTGAAAACCTATCTTTTTACCCTTGCTTTTAGTTCAGTCTGACACAGTTTTTCTTTTTTATCCTGTTCTTATCTTAATCTTATTGTTTCTATTTATTCAAGTCATATTTGTTGTTTTGATTTCTATTTATTTACTTATTTTAATTTGTGTATTTATTGATCATCTTTATCCTTGACTCTTAATATCTTTTTTTAATTTGTCTTATATTCCTTGCCCTTCTTATGCTGTAGCCTGTGTCCTGCTCTGATTTCTAAATGTCTTTTTACTGCCTTTATCTGTGAAGCACTGAGGGTCAACTGCTGTTGTTTTTAAATGTGCTATATAAACTGACTTGACTTGACAATGTACAAAAGCCAGGCCAGGTCAATACCGAGAAATCCAAAACAGTAATGAGGGCTAGACAAATCGTGGTCAGGAAACAGGCAATAGTCCAAGAACTGGGAATCAGAAAAACACAGGTGATCTAAACACAAGGGCTAGGCAAATCGTAATCGGAAAACAGGCGAGGATCGAGAAACCGGGAAGCAAGAGAAACAAGCAAACAAACACAACGGCTAGGCGAAACGGGAAAAAACGGAAGGCAAAAAAGGGTCATACACAGGAATACAATCAGAATAGTAATGTTCAGTAGGCTCACGAAATGTGGAGGCAATACTGTGCAACGAACAAAACAAACAAAGGGGTATAAATTAGGGCTGTCAAACAATTAAAAAAATTAATCGCGATTAATCTCAGAATTTCATATAGTTAATCGCGATTAATCGCATTTTTAAAAATCTATGTAAATGAATAAGGCTTTTAAAGTGAAATGTTACAATTAAAATGGTGAACACATTTTATGCTAAAAGTACTTGTTAAAAACTGCTGGGACAAGAGAAAATGGTAAGGGAGTTTATTCAAATCAAATCAAAATCAAGTTTATTTGTATAGCGCTTTTAACAATAAACATTGTCGCAAAGCAGCTTTACAGAATTTGAACGACTTAAAACATGAGCTAATTTTATCCCTAATCTATCCCCAATGAGCAAGCCTGTGGCGACGGTGGCAAGGAAAAACTCCCTCAGACGACATGAGGAAGAAACCTCGAGAGGAACCAGACTCAAAAGGGAACCCATCCTCATTTGGGCAACAACAGACAGCCTGACTATAACATTAACAGTTTTAACAGGTATAACCCTCAACTGTCCTCATGGGGCCGTCCTTCACAGGAGTGGGGCGATAAAACTCCGACCAGACACAGGGCACCAGGATGGATCAAGCAGGTCCGAGGGGCAGAAGAGGCCAGCATCTCAATCCCAGGATCAACATGTAACTCAGAGGGACAGATTGGGGGGGGGAGAGAGAGAGAGAGAGAGAGAGAGAGAGAGAAAGAAAACACACGTTGTTAGGTATGCCCTAAAAATGACAAGTATTAAATCTGTGTGGTAGGCTCGCAGAGACGAGAGTCTTTACATCAGGCATAACACACAACAATGGCATGTTAATATGGTAAAATATATCATGACCTGCTCTGGCTGGATGCTTGATTGGGTGATGGGAGCACGCTCCTCAGCAATGATGAGATGCAGATGGGACCCTTAGGGCTGGCCAAGACAATTCAGTTACATTTCACCGGGTCTGGGACATGCGACAGAATGTCTGACGGCCGATTCCCTGCAGGCTACGATAGCCAGTCGAGGTCTCCACCCTCTCCACTAGTATTCACTCACATACTAGGCAGTACTGAACATACAAAACACAAAATTGGATTTTGTGATGGATTAGGGAGCTGTAGTCTCAAATACAAAACATGTAGTCACATACTACTGTGTCTCAGTTCAGACATGTGTGACAAAAGAAAATAAAAATGAAATAAAACTTCAATTGTGCCGGAGTTGTATTCAGTCACAGCCTATAGGACTTCACAGTGCTGTGCAAACAAAAATAAATTGCAGTTGGACTTCAATAAAGACATTTAGTGTCATAGCACAGTGCTACAGCATACTGACATCTCACTTTACAAAAGTATAAGTGCATACCAAAACCAACTCAATCACCATAGACATATAAACATAGACTCCGCATTGAGCTGGTGGCCCGTTGCTGGGATACGTCAGAGTGTCCGCCATATTGGATGTGGCAAATCTTCCCCGTAAACCAATGCAAGTAAATGGACTGAACTTCATAAAGCCCCTTTCTACAATAATATTTAACTCGATGCCTTTTATTCACCCATTAAGACACACATAAAAACAAACAGGCATCAAAACACATATAACTTTTAATGTGATGGTTATAAACATACATGTCAACCTTTGGTCAATCAAACCTGTATAACCAACCTCCAAAATCCGTATTTCCCTTATAAAATCCGTATAAGATGCAAATTAAAATAATTTACCTAAAATTTGAATGATAATTAACAATGATATATCCCGGTTACTTTTTATTCAATATTAATAACAATAAACCTTCAGAATGAATACAAAGCTCCAATGTTCGACAAAAACACAAAGTGTTATCAGTGTAGTTACGAAGGAAATACTTCGTTATTTGGAGACAGGTTTCACCGAGCGGCTATTATGCACGAGACTTCATATTAGCCACAAAGTCAGGAAAATCTGTTCGTAAAATTACGTTATAATGACCAAATACAATGAAAAGTATTTTTCCAGTCTCACCTGTGAAAGGTAATCCCATGTGATCTCGTTTGGACGGTAAACCTGTTGGTACAGTTAAACGCAGCACATGAATGAGGCATCTTTATTCTCGGCTACTGTCTAGACGCTATACCAGAGACGGGTGAAGAATCTCCACTTTGCCACAGCCAATATGGCGGCGAGGATGGCGAGGATGACGTATGATTCTACACAGAAGGCGGTGTCTATGTTTATATGTCTATGCTCAATCACACTACTTTTGAAATGAAACTTCCCGTTTAACAGACCTTTCTCCATCACTCACACTTACTCTTATTGAAGCAGCGCGCGACAAGCCTCAACAGGAACTATGGGTGACTCGCAGGGCCAAATTAGAATTTGCGTTAACGGCACTATTTTTTTTAATCGCGATAAATTGAGATCGCGTTAACACGTTATTATCGCGTTAACTTTGACAGCCCTAGTATAAATACAAGTGGAAACAAAAAGGTACAGGTGATGATGATTAGAACTCGGGGGAGCCACTCCTAGGAAGTGGCTCTGGGTTGGCTGACGGAGTGCATGTGGTAGTGACTGGTGTGTGAGGGGGTTTGTGGGACGTGGAGTCCTGAGTGTTCGGTGAGCCCGGGAGTATGACAGTCCCCCCCCCCCCCCCGCCCCCAGGAGTCCAAGGAGGCTGAGGGACGAGGATGACCATGATGACCGCCACCCACGCTGTCAGGAACACTCCTGAGCAAGCCATCAGAACTGCCGTGGTGCTGGACAGAGGGCCGTCGCCATGGACGACCTCTGGAACCACTGCTGTGCAGACTGCCGGGAGGGCTAGACACACAGCGCTTGGGACGGCCCCTAGGCTGAGGCGCGGGCTTCTCTGGATGACACTGATGGAACTCCTCCACCAACCCCGGATCCAGGATATCTTGTGCGGTAACCTAGCTATGCTTCTCGGGCCCATAGCCCTCCCAGTCCACAAGGTACTGCAGAGTCCCTCCTCTCCTTCTGGAATCCAGCAACTGGTGAACAGCATACACTGGGGTACCTTCTACATACACTGTAGGTGGGGGCGCGACATCGGGTGTGGCCTCGTCCAACAGACCTGAGACAACAGGTTTCAAGAGAGATGCATGAAATGAGTTAGAAACACGGTAATGCACAGGCAGATCTAATTTGTAAGTAACCTCATTAATTCGCTGGAGAATTTTAAACGGACCAATGTATTTGGGTAATAATTTTCTACCTCCCTCAGGAAACCTGAGGTCCCGGGTCAACAGCCACACTCAGTCCCCAGGGAGGGAGGGAGGTGTTTCACCTCTATGACGATCCGCCAGCCTCTTGTGTCGGCAGAGGATGTTCTCGATCCGCTGGTGGTTCTGTTCCCAGACCTGCTCACTCCGTTCCATCCAACTGTCAACAGCCGGGTTGTCAGAGGGCGTGGCAGACCATGGCATTAAGGGGGGTTGGTAACCCAGCATACATTGAAAGGGTGTGAGACCCGTAGCAGAGCTAATTAACGAGTTTTGGGGCATTTCTGCCCAGGGCAAATAGTTTGACCAGTTGGCTTGATTATCGTGACAGTATATTCTCAAAAACTTTCCCAGTTCTTGGTTGACCCTTTCACATTGACCATTAGACTGGGGGTGGTAACTGGAGGTGAGACTGACATTAACTCCCAGTCTCTCAAAGAATGCTGACCATACATGAGATGTGAATTGAGGCCCTCGATCAGATACTATATCCTCTGGAATACCAAACATATGGGACACATAGTTAAAAAGGGCTTCAGCTGTCTGAAAGGCAGTAGGTAGGCTAACGAAGGGGATAAACCTAAGTCCTCGTGAGAACCTATCAACAATGGTCAGAATGACTGTGTAGTGCTGTGAGGGGGGCAAGTCAGTGACAAAGTCTACCGCTATATGTGACCATGGACGAGAAGGGACAGACAAGGATATGAGTTTACCGGCAGGGAGAGTTTTGGGTGTTTTGCACTTTGAACAGGTGGTGCACGAGGAGACAAACCTATGGATATCTGCCAGCATATTTTCCCACCAATATCTACCAGACAATAACTGATATGTACGTGTCTCTCCCGGATGGCCAGAAGTCAACGAGGTGTGGGCCCATGTAATTAATTTATTCCTGCATTGAGTGGGTACATACTTCCTTCCTACGGGGCAAGATTCAGGGGCAGGAGTGACAGATAGCTCTTGGTTGATCTCTTCGTCTATTTCCCATCTAATGGGAGCGACCACAACTGATGGGGTAGTACATTAACTACCTCAGGGGATGATTCAGGACTGGGAAATAGACAAGACAGGGCATCTGCTTTAGTATTACGGGAACTGGGACGATAAGAAATGGAAAAATTAAAACGAGAAAAGAATAGGGACCACCGAGCCTGACGGGGGTTGAGCCGTTTAGCTGACCGTAAATATTCAAGGATTTTATGATCCATTAGCACGAGGAAGGGATGCATAGCTTCCTCTAGCCAATGGTGCCATTCTTCGAAAGCTAGTTTCATGGCCAGCAATTTCCTATCTCCTATCCTGTAATTACGTTCGGCAGGGGTCAGTTTATGGGAGTAGAAGGCTATTGGATGTAATTTACAGGGGTCACCTACACGCTGGGACAGCAGAGCTCCAGTGCCTACCTTTAGAGGCGTCCACCTCCACCATGAAAGGCTGAGTGGAATCAGGATGCTTCAGAATGGGGGCAGAGGTGAAGGCTACTTTGAGGGATTCGAATGCTTCCTGCACCCGGGAGTTCCACAAGAGTTTTTTGGCATTTCCTTTCAATAAGGTGGTAAGAGGAGCTGCTAGACTACTGAAATTGCAAAAGAAACGACAGTAGAAATTAGCAAACCCAAGAAATCGCTGGAGTTCCTTTATGGAAGTAGGGACGGGCTTCTACTTTCTTATCGTCCATAACGACACCCTCCGGACTGATAATGTAGCCTAGGAAAGAAGTGGAAGGGAGATGAAATTCACACTTCTCCCCTTTAACATACAGCTGGTTCTCAAGCAGATGCGTAAGAACAGAACGAGCATGATGAATATGAGTGTCGAGATTAGGGGAATAAATCAAGATGTCGTCGATGTAGGCGATAATATATTTGCCAAGCATATCCCTGAGGACATCATTTATAAATGCTTGCAATACGAACAGGGCATTACACAACCTAAAGGGCATTATTAAATACTCATAGTGCCCCCGAGTGATAAGAAATGCAGTTTTCCATTCATCACCTCCCTTTATACGGACTAAATTGTATGCACTTCTTAAGTCGAGTTTAGTAAATATAGATGCTCCACGAAGTTGTTCTAGCGCTACGGGGACTAAAGGCAGCGGGTAATAATAGGGTTTAGTGATCTGATTTAACCCACGATAATCAATGCAGTCCCCCATCTTTCTTGTTGATGAAAAAGAACCCTACAGCTGCGGGAGAGGTAGAAGGACAGATGAAACCCTGTTCTAAAGCCTCCTGAACATACTCCTCCATAGCTTTCTCCTCTGCCTGAGTGAGTGGATAAATCCTAGACTTTGGTGGAATAGCATCATCTATTAGCTCAATGGAACAGTCATATTCTCTGTGAGGGGGAAGTTTGGTAGCACTTTTCTTGCTAAATACTTCTAACATGTCACTGTATTCGGGGGGAACAGAAACTACGACATTGGCATTGGGGCTTTCTATAGTCGTTGATGATACCAAAACTGTGGGAAGCATTAGATAATGGTCATAGCAGTAACTGGACCACGAGAGTATTTATTTATCGGACCAAGATATGATGGGGTTATGTTTTCTGAGCCAGGGCAAACCTAAAATAATAGCATACTCACAAGTATTCAATACAAAAAAATGAATCTCTTCAGAATGTAAAACACTAACAGTCATATTAATGGGTTTCGTGACCCGGTTAACAAGTCCTTCTCCCACGGGATCCCCATCGACAGCAGTCAATCTCAGTGGCTTTTCCAGTGGCTCCACAGGAGTCTGGAGTTGCTCCACCAGCTCAGTGTGAATAAAGTCCCCTTCAGCTCTGGAATCAATTAATGCTGAGAACACAAAGACAGACTGAGGGCAGTTACCTGTCACAGGTAGGAGGAAGGACTTGGAGACCAACCTCTTAGTGGGTGCACTCACCACATTAACGCGTGGACCAGGCTCCACGTGCTTTCCCGGGGTCGGTGCCGAAGTACTGCGTCAGCAGATTTGACAGTCACGTAGAATGTGACCAGCAGTTCCACAATAAAGACACAGCCCATCATGGAGATGTCTGCTTTCCAAGCAGAGAGGTGTAGGGTCAGGGAGGTACAGTGGCCAGGGCCAGGGTCTTTGTCTTTGACAAATGGACTATAGACAGTGACGAGGTGGAGGGGGGATTACAGGTGAATTACACCTACCTCATCAATATTCATTTGAAAGGGCAACTGGCTTTGGAGAAAACAAAGGTAGTCTGAAGTTTCTACAATTAGTATTGAAACTACAGAACATTTCTGAATGCTGTTCTTACTTTTATGCAGCCAACACCTATGTTTACGAGGTTCAGACTTCAAAAGTCTTGTGCAGATATATGTATAGTGTTTTTTTACAAGGTTTGAAGACTCTGAAAATAGTTTTTTGTAAGGTTGTGTTTGCACTTAATTTAAATAAAAACAAATTTCATTACATTCACTTTACTCTCTTATTATTGCTGAGGGTGTCCAGAACTCAAGGTTTTAACGAATACAGTGAGAAAAGACAATGTACAAAAGCCAGGCCAGGTCAATACCATGTGTGCCACTTTTGTATGGATGTTTTTAATTAGATGAAATACTTAAAAATGTCAAGGTTTATCAGACTGCCACAAAGTGTCTGACAGGCCCAGGACCTCAGAGTGCTAAGGCCTTGCCCGTAAGGCGAGAAATCATAAAAGAAATATGAGCCTTGTCAGAGCTCAAAAGGGAATTTGTGAAAAATATCGAACATTGTAACAAAAACCCTTTACACTGATTAGGTGAGCCATTAAATTTATCCAGTTTACTGACAACAAACGAACTGGTAACAGCCATGGAGGGAGCAGCTTGGTTGGTAACCATAGGCAAGCCGAAGGAGCTGAGTCGTTGGAGTTGGGTGGCGATTTCTCTCATGCTTTCAACAATCTGCATCAACTGTTTTTGCTGCTCACCTTGCTGCTGCGTAAGAGTCTGGATGGACTGAGTCACGGAGTCAAAACGCTGGTGATGTCGTCCCAGCATCTGTCCTTGGCCGCTAAGCACTACCTGTAGCTCCATGTAATCCACCGTCTGCATGATGGCACAGTATTCTGTAACACGGCTGTAACAAACCAGACGCTCGCGGATTGTGAATGAACTCAAGGTTTTAATGAATACAGTGAGAAAAGACAATGTACAAAAGCCAGGCCAGGTCAAGACCAAGAAATCCAAAACAGGTAACGAGGGCTAGACAAATCGTGGTCAGGAAATGGGCAATAGTCCAAGAACCAGGAATCAGAAAAACACAGGCGATCTAAGCACAAGGACTAGGCAAATCGTAATCGGAAAACAGGCGAGGATCAAGAAACCGGAAAGCAAGAGAAACAAGCAAACAAACAACGGCTAGGCGAAACAGGAAAAAAACAGAAGGCAAAAAAGGGTCATACACAGGAATACAATCAGAATAGTTACGTTCAGTAGGCTCACGAAATGTGGAGGCAATACTGTGTGATGAACAAAACAAACAAAGGTGCATAAATACAAGTGGAAACAAAAAGGTACAGGTGATGATGATTAGAACTCAGGGGAGCCACTCCTAGGAAGTAGCTCCGGGTTGGCTGATGGAGTGCACGTGGTAGTGACTGGTGTGTGAGGGGGACTGTGGGAAGGGAAGGGGAGTTCTGAGTGTTGGGTGAGCCCGGGAGTGTGACACATACTCACCAAGTAAACACTCACCAGTATCCACTGTGTCAGTGCAATAGTTGAGGAAGTGTTACGGTATTTCAGAAACTGCAGATCTCCAGATCTTCACACACAACAGTCTCGAGAGTGAGAGTTTACACAGAATGGTGCGAAAAAGAACAACAAAAACATCTGGTGTGCAGCAATTCTGTGGGTGGAAACGTATCAGACTGGTTTAAGCTAACAGGAAGTCTTCAGTAACTCGAATAATCACTCTTTACAAATGTGATGAGCAGAAAAGCATCTCTGAAAACAGAGGTTTTTCAGTGACGTCACAGATTTTTGTTTTTCACACAGCGTCCACCAGTGGTGAACTGTTACAATTAGAGCTGGGACTTGAGCTCAGCCAAACCTTAGCCAGACACCAAAAAAGGGATTAGCAGCAGGCTGCCAGGTCGCTCTGTTGTATAGAGCTGTCGATGTTGATTTTAAAGGTAACTCAGTAAATTACACAGGGAAATGAATCCTTAAAGGAGATACGCAGAACCTTTATTTTTAAATACATTTCTGAGTGGAGGGTATCTCCATCCTTGACTCTTGTATGCTGCATAAATGGGAATAAAAAATATATATTTTTGAGAGTTAAAATCGACCGCAAAGTTGGCATTTGAGCTGCCCCGCTGAGCCACACTGAAAAATATGAACTCACTCTGTTGCTGGTGTTATAGAATCCTCTTTTGTTGGATTAACCAAACAAAGTCGCTTTTTAAGGTGTAATTAAGTCAGTTGCTTTATTTCAATTATGATTAAGACTTCTTTATATTAACTCAACATGTCATTAAATCAATACAACCTTTCTAAATAAAACGCATATTACATTCAGCGTGAACAACGTTTGTCCTTCTGTTGATGCCGTACCTCCTTGAGTTCCTTCATTGAAATTTGCTGCGCAATGATGTTCTGCCATTTTTGCCTAAGGACAGTTCCTATATGTCCTTAGCAGATCATTGATGGTTACGGTGGTCAACTGTAGGTTCATGGAACTGAAAATTGTGCATTTCCGAACTGTTGTGTGTAAAGAAACTAAATATTCAGTTTAACTGAAATTGTTGAAATCAATATACGCGGCTGAATAAATGCAGGTTTATTTTGAAAATGGTGTTTCCTTCTACAGCTTATTTACTTGGATTTACACAAGAATACTGTGTTTTGTGTGAATTTACATAACAATGTTGTGTCAAGTGTGGTTCCACGCAACTGTGTTACTTTAAAGTAAATTAGCTTGACTGTGTTTTACTTATCTGTGAAAGGTTAATTGATTGACTCGAACAGTGTTAATTTGATTCAACATAAGAGTATTTAATACAGATGAACTAACCAAGTTACTTTGAATATACTCAACTCACTCGTGTATGATTTACTGCATTTCATTGAGCTCAAATTAAAGAATACAGTATCTTAGAAGCTATGCAACACAGTTTCGTGGAACCACTTGACATAATTTTTTAAATTAAATCCAATAGAACATTTTTTTGAGTGCAGCCAGCCCTGAGTGTGTGACGTGACAGCGGTAACCGGTTTTAAGGCCGAGGCCTTTGACAGCTATAGTCCAAAGCAGGGGCGTGTTTAGCCTATTTTTGGGGGTGCTCAAGCACCCCCAAAAACGAGCTCAGCACCCCCTAGTTCAGCACCCTCAAAAACACTGCTTTTGGACGTAATTTTCAGAAATAAGTGCCCTTGTGCACTGCGCAATGAATGTGTGCGGGGGCGTGTGTGTGTTCTTGAATTCACCTGTTACGTGATAGTTCTATGAGCAGTAAAATACCTCTCCTCCTTGCGTCCCCTCTGACTGGGTTGCCTGTCCGCGCGAGTGCTTGCTACGACATGGTGTTTTTTTTAACTGGATTCCACGCCGATGAGGAACTCGAAGTAGCACCTGAGTATTACTGGCATAGCGAGATGTGAAGGTACGGACTGGAGTTACAATTGTTAAACACAACACAATAATATGCATAATGCGATATTGATGTTCCCTGGTCTATGAACAGAGTGATAAAAACGACATTTATCATCCATATCGAGATACTTTTGTGCAGAGCTGTACAAGCGCTACGGTGCTAGACCACTGTGGGTTAGTCAATTTTATTTAATGTAACATAGCGTTTACTAATGTAAACTAATGTAAAATCATAATAATACACGCTATTATTACACAATACACAATAACACATTAATTAACAATTACCACTGTTCAAAATGAATAGCTCCAACATTACAAATGCAGTAGTAGGTCTTGTTTAGTTAAAAATATCTCATCTCATCTCATTATCTGTAGCCGCTTTATCCTTCTACAGGGTCGCAGGCAAGCTGGAGCCTATCCCAGCTGACTACGGGCGAAAGGCGGGGTTCACCCTGGACAAGTCGCCAGGTCATCACAGGGCTGACACATAGACACAGACAACCATTCACACTCACATTCACACCTACGCTCAATTTAGAGTCACCAGTTAACCTAACCTGCATGTCTTTGGACTGTGGGGGAAACCGGAGCACCCGGAGGAAACCCACACGGACACGGGGAGAACATGCAAACTCCACACAGAAAGGCCCTCGCCAGCCACGGGGCTCGAACCCAGGACCTTCTTGCTGTGAGGCGACAGCGCTAACCACTACACCACCGTGCCACCCTAGTTAAAAATATAATGTAAATATTTGTGTCAGTGGTTGTAAATGTGTAGATATCATAGTTTATTGGGTCAGCTTCTGTTAAAACATTGCATAAGTCTAGTCTTGTCTAGTCTAGTCTTCTTGTCTAGTTAAGTCTAGTCTAAATGCGGAATAAACATGGAAACACTGTCGTTCAAGCCAGGTGCCTCTGTCAGCTCTGGGGGCTAAGCACCCCCAAAGATCAGATGCTAGAATCGCCCCTGGTCCAAAGTCATATTAATAAAAATTTATGGTGAAAGTAAGAAATAGCGTTACCGACTTGCTCAACTAAGACCGATGTGACTTCATTGATTGTAGGTTGACTCATTAAAACAGGATGGGTGTTATAACTTATGCAACATACATGTACATACATGCATTTTCACTGATAAAATGTAAAAGGCTCATTAAATAATCAGATGAACTGAGACAGTCACATTCTGAAGCAAATTAAATAATCTTATACCGCTAACTTAAACACACAATACAAGTTACATGTATAAATACAGGTAAACAACGAGTGTTGTTTGTTTTTGTTGTTTTGTATCCAAATGAGAGTCGCAGCTTACCCGTCTGTGTTCTCGCTTCTTGAAGGCCGACCTTGTGGCTGATTGTTTTGAAACAATCTGGCTTTCAGTTGTTCGTTCAGTTCTCCGTTCTTTCGCTTCTTCCACATAAGGGTGAGATATTGCTGCTGAGGCGAGCATATCCAGCGGAGAAATCAGATGGCTGATCCACTCATTCTCCATTTTCTCCATACTGAGTACTCCGCCATTACTGCTCAGCTCAGGCAATTACTAAAACCCGGGACAGGATGTCACCAGTTTTAGCAACAACTGCAGGGAGGTCACTGCCAGAGCGATATGTCCCATTCCATCCCGGGTTTTAGCAACAACCCTCGGCTCACACTCCGGGAGAACTGGTGCAACTGAACTTACTTTCCATTTCTTGTAGTTTTATTTAATTGTTGGTACTGCACCCTCTTTCAATACGGGCTTATAGCCAACGCTCCTCAACAGATCAGAGGTTTCATACGAGTTTTTAGTAAAATGTGCAGAGCAGAGGAGAGACCACTTTGTAGGCGCCCAATGTGCCTGTGAACTTCTCACAAAACGCATCCAAATCTTTGCAGTTTGAACATTCTTGGGCCGTGAATGCAACGTAAATCCACCTTCTGTCATGTTGCTGCACCGGCCAGCAACACATCTACATGGCATGGCAATAAATTATCTCAAAATGGAGGATCGGAGTTGCAGTCAGCTCTGTGTTTTAGTATAGCGGAAATGGCGATGAGACCGATAGACTTCCTGCGGTGATGTCACAGATGTCAAGGTCATTCACTCAGACTGCTACCTATATGAATCATTTAAATCATAAAAATTACTATATTAGATTTATTGTTAATGCTTAAAACTATTCCTGTGCCATTCTTGAAGTCTCAAGGCATTTATAAACAAAAAGTGAGGCCATGGTTCTGCATATCTCCTTTAAGTCTGAGTGAAAAATACCGCGGCGAGTGTGCAGTGTGGAAGAAGAGCCTGGAGACAGAAATCTAAGTTTCTCGGTTGTTAGCCTGTGCTACTTGCTCTCGATAACACTGGCTTGAGAGCTTTGTTAGCATTCAGTAACACTACTGATAAACACTACCCCGGTTGGAAGGTGACTTCACTGCTGTACTGACGGCGCTGACTCACAGTTAAGCTCGCATTGGCCTTCGAGAAGGCTGAGGCAATACAGTTTTGGTTCCTCCCACTATAAATCAATATCTGATTGGTTAATTCATCTGTCACTTCCTACATAAACATACACTGCCATGGCCTTCTGTCCTGGCAAGGAAGTCCTAACCAATGAGTGAGCAGCTCTAAACTCTTCTCAGCCGAGAGACAAGAAACAAAACAATCTCATTGGAGAACTCGATTTTAATGTTTTCAGGACAGTAACCCTTTCATTTCTGAAGCACATTTGATAAAAAATGAGGCCAAATTAGAATTAGAAGAGAATAATTATAATGAAATTATGAAAGAATGAAAGAAATGAAATATCTCTCATCTGCTTGGACTTCTCTGAAGGTCTAGAAGGTCCTGACAGTTCCCCTCTGGAGTCTGCCATATTGCCAGGTAAACAAAGAAACAGCCATGACAGTTAATAATGAAAATTGAGATGAGTACAGTCAGTACAATCTCTCTGAAGTTATTAGACATTTATTTTATACCAGCAGATCATGTTACATCCAAAAGCTGAAACATGCAGGCATCACAGATCCATATAATTTACCCATAAATTTATTTATTTATTTATTTATTTATTTGGCACACTGCTCTCTCTCTCTCTCTCTCTCTCTCTCTCTCTCTCTCTCTCTCTTCAGATGGGTTAAATGCAGAGGAGAATTTCACTGTGCTTGAGTTTACATGTGACAAAAATAAAGGCTTCTTATTATTATTTTACCCACAAATGCATTTATTCCACTTGAAAAGCGTTCGGTGAACCACCTACCGGATTTGGGACACTACAGTATCCTGAACTATTCAGTATTTGGGATTTCTAAATACACCGGAGATGCTAAAGGGAGGCAAAAGTACAGATGCCTACCGATATTTCGAGGCAGGTTTCATGTCGGAATGTTATGTGAAATTCCCGATAAAGAAAAATCCCTTATGATGACAAAGGTAAACTCAAACATGGACTTCTAACAGTAATAAACAAGCCAGGGCCAAGATCTAGCATATTTTATAGTGATTAGCCTCATCTACATTATCAGTACATAACAAACATGCTGCTAGTCTCACCAAGCATTAGGTCTAATAAAATATATCACATCCAAACCAAAGCCCACATCCAGATCTACATTTTAACATTGCACAGGGCTTTCACACTAACCTGATATAAAATATTCTCCACACACACGAGAATGTTTTTATCATCCAGTCTTCCTGTTTAACTGCAGCTCGCCATTTTTCTCATCTTTCTGGTTTCACTGGGAAGCAATGAAAAGTTAAACCAGGCTTATCTCCACATCTGTTATTACATCCAAAAGCATTACAGGTCTCTGGCATTGTTCTTTTAGATCGAACGTCGACAAGTTTATCTGTAGATGTACTGAATTTGGCTTACAATCGCTTGCGTTCACTTGTGCCGGTCACTGGCAAACACAAAGCTCACCAGGCAATATGGCCGTGTACACAAATCCATAGTTGCAATGACATCACCTGAAAGTCCTCCAAACCAGACATCAAACCTTGAGGTGGATAAGCTACAACAGCGGACAACCACATCAGGTTCTGCTCCTGTGAGCTCAGAACAGGAATCTAAAGCTACAGTGGACTCAGATTCACCCAAACTGGCCAGATGAAGACTTAAGGAAAAATAAACAGTGAAATCTCCTTTGCGTAGCTCAAAGAGTTCATGTTGATGTGTAGGATCTGTTTCAGCCTGAAATCTCAGGACTGCCCAAGAGTTCATCTTTAATTCCATCATTTTATTCTTCAGTGCATTTTTAGTTTCATGAAAGAAATTAAAGCATAAAGTGAACTTAATATTCAATAGGAATAATTAAAGTATCCATTTGTAAACTGGTGGTGTTCATCATTATATTTTATATTATATTATTTTAATATGAAGAACTATTTATTTTAACATATTATTTACCAGCTTAAGGTCGGTCCATATTGTGAAATACCGTGACCGAGGTCTTGAAAATACTGACCGAGGCCTCTGGGCCGAGGTAAATAATATATATATATTTTTTTTTAACAAATTCTAACAGAAAATGAGAGCGCCAGAAAGGGAAACTATATTTAGAACAAACCTGCTACAAGCTCGTCAAAAACCTGTTTGAGAAGCTACATCAGCTCGGAATTTTCCAAAAATAAAAAACTTGATCTAGGTGACACAAAACCAGGTGCTTTCGCTGTGAACACTGTCGTTATCGCTATCCATGCTGTAAAATTAATGCTATTATACTGAGAAATGCAAAAATAAATGTTGACAAAAAATTGCTACCATGTTTGTTGTTGTTGTGAAAGAGTGAGTCGCCAAAGGTCCTTAACCAGAGTCCAGATTGTAGGATTCCGGACCGCTCGCGAGCCAATCAGAGCGCACGATTTGATGGAAACCAGACCGCGAAAAAATTATGTAATATATGCACCAACATCCTATCAACTGTAGTTTTAATTCTACAATTTTAGTCTTTACTTCTAGTTCACTGCAGGTTTTATTATCAAAACAAACAATGAAATAAAATTATATCTGATGTTCTGTGTTCTGAAAAATACTTAGCTTTGAGTCTACAACTTTATCTTTATTTTTATACTTTTACTTTTTAATTCTAAACTGAAACAGGACATGATTATTTGACTTGAAGGTGTAAGGCACAGCATTAAAGCCACAATCTGTAAGTATGCTTTTGGTCCCAATTCTTTATCTTCTTTTTTTAATATGAAGAACTATTTATTAAACATCTTTTTTAACCTGTTGTTCATCCATTTCCATTTCTGTGGTCTGTAAAGAACTACTGATTGTACTTTTAACTCTATAATTTCAGGTTAGGTTTTTAATTCTAGTCCACTGCTAGTTTTATTTAGAAAATGAACATAAAAAGGAAATTAATATGATATTTTAAGGTATGAAAATATGAAGTCCATCATCTGTATGTTTGGCGTCAATGTTTTTTTTTTTAATATCTGGAGAAAATATTATTGTAGCAGCTTTTCCTAAAGAATATACTGATTTTAACTTTAATTTTAATCCACCACTGCCTAATTTATATGATATTTATTATAAATGCATTATAATTTAATTATAAACGTGTGTGTGTGTGTGTGTGTGTGTATACACATACATAACAGTGGTGTTGGACGGCAATTAAAGATTAAAATGAGTGTAGAATTAAAGTTACAATCAGTACATTTTTAGAGTTTACAGAAAGTGAAATTCATATTATAAAATTTCCATTTTATTTTCATTTATTTTCACATATATATATATATATATATATATATATATATATATATATATATATATATATATATATATATATGTGTGTGAAAATAAATGAAAATAAAATCGAAATTAATATTTTACCTGACATTCTTACATATGTTTTAGGAATCATTAAAGCTGCTGTCTGTATTTTTTTTTTGTATTAATTTTCTTAGCAGAAAAATAGCCCCAATCCTGTTATTCATCAATTTGAATATAATAATTTTGTTTTCATTCTACAAACTCTTTTTTTTTTTATTCCATGACTACTTTTATTTACAACATAAACACAAAAAGGAAATTAACTTTGTACCTGGTGTTATAGGGATTATTAAAGTTGCTGTCTGTATGTATTTTATATGAAGAAATATTTATTTGGACAGTTTTTATTCTGGCTCTAGTATTTATTAATCACAATTATGCTCAAACAGAATACTGACTGTGGCTTTCATTCTACAAATGTAGTCTTTAGATGTCATCCATAATCCCTGATGCTCTAAAGCATAGGTGGCCAACCCGCGGCTCGCGAGCCGCATGCGGCTCTTTGCCTGGTGTCATGCGGCTCTCACCTTCACGTCCAAGTTGGTGTTCGTTTGTGGTTTTATGTGCGTTTTCGCTTCACTGCAGTTAATTACGGTTATTTTATTAAAGGTGCTTCGCTTGGTTTCATTACGGTATTTTCACATCATGACAAATGCGCAGGTGCGTTTGGGCGCGCAAGCCTGAGTAGTGGGTGAGTGCTCATTCAGTTTTGATGCCTTGAGTGAGAGTAGAGTATACTGTAAGTGTAAATAGTCATGAGAACACAGAACACATTGAATGAAAAGGTGTGTCCAAACTTTTGGCATGTAGTGTATATACATTATGTATTTGTTCATTTGTTTTCCAGTTATCAATTTGTGTGTGTGCGTGTGTGTTCTTCTTTCAAAAATTTGAGCATTGTATTATATTTTATCTATATTTGCACTTGCACTGATCACTGTTCCCAGTGCCTATGGAGCTTGTACTGTTTGAGGAAATTAAATTAGCACTTTGTAATTTCCATTTTCCGACTGACTGTATTTATTTGAATACTTATTTATTTGAATGCAGGTCTTGTGCAGGTCATGCAATTGAGAATTCAAGCTGAATCAAAATGGCTTTTGCATTTTGGATGTTAAACAGGTAACTCCAAAATGCACTAGAATACAGGAAATTGCATCTAAGAAATCCAAAATTTTTCGGGGGAGGCCCCCCAGAACCCCCCCAATGGGGGGAATCCCCACATGTAAACAATGTCTGTCTGCCTTTGTGCCCCACCTACAATTTTCTTCACCAGTCGCCACTGTTGAAAATGACTGGCCTGTGGTCTTGGTACTGCAGTAAATGTATCATTATCATGTTGGTGTGGGGCATTGGTTAAGTTGGAGTGTGACATCAATGTGGCTGTATGTGTGTGTGTGTGTGTGTGTGTGTGTGTCCGCACGCGCAGAAGGAAGGGTAATATTTGTGTGCCCATGTTCATGTGCCGATGTGGCTCTTTGCCGTAACACAGTAAGAATTGTGGCTCTTGGGCTCCGACTGGTTGGCCACCCCTGCTCTAAAGTATATAAAAGTTGCTGTCTGTTATTCATCAATTTCACTTTGCGTAAGCTCTAGCTTTAATTCTACACTCATTTTAATCTTTAACTGTCGTCCAGCACCACTGTTATTAACAAAATAAACACAAAAAGAAAGAAATGGTTATTGTACCTGATGTTCGTAAGGATTTTAAAGTTGCCATCTTTATATTTCTGATGGTAATTTTTTCTTTATTTTTTTATGTGAAGAAATATTTATTTAAATGTTTTTTAAAAGACTGCAATTCAGCAATTTACATTTTCACATGCTCTAAAAACATACTGATTGTGGCTCTAATTCTACAGGTTCGTATTTAATCCCAGTCCTTCAATGGATTTAATAACAATGTTGACGTTCTAAAGGGTATTAAAGTGGCCATGTATGTATGTATGTATGTATGTATGTATGTATGTATTCATTCATTCATTCATTCTCATTAAGGCTGGTATGCATCCATTTTAATTTCCACCCTGATTGTAGCTTTAATTCTGTAATTCTAGCCCAATATTTTTATTATTAACAGAACACAGAAAAGTAAAGTGAACTTTTCTACCTGATCATTTTTCATTATTATTTTATTATATAATCTTTTCAATATGTAAAACTATTTAGTAAACTGTTTCTATTCATCACTTTTGAATCAGATTGTAGATTTAATCCTTTGTCCATTACTTCCTTGCATCAAAAATATAAAAAAAATTTGTTTAATTTTTAAAACATATTTTTAAGGTCATAATCATGCACACTCTATCCAAGGACACATTTTAGGATTCTTTTTTACAGCTCCAGTTGTCACTTTTCTTTATTTCTGTTTTCATTTGTTGGTCTGAGCTTTTGATAGACTAAAGACAGCATCTCAGCCGAGACGGCCTTGTACACAACCGTGTTTGCACTGAAATGCCTGCTTTCTGTTTCTCAAAACTCTATCCAACATAGACGATCTGTTTATATTGTAAATAATTATGTGAAATAAAAATAAATAAATAAACCCTGACACAATACAATAATCTTTATTAGGTTCCCAAAATGGGGTCTTCACGCCTAATTTAAAGTGCTGTAAAAAAAATTATTATAATTACAAATAATATTAAATAAATAAAAATATTCTAAGGAAATATATAGAAAGGAGTTATCAAAACTGAATGAGTACTATTTACAAATGTTATCAAACTTAACAGAACTACGGTGGCCGACAAGGGTCAAACGGATGGCAACGGCTCAATACGTCTCAGTTCGAGAAAACAGCTTCAAGTACAGAAACGATGCAAAATCTGTTACGCTGAGAGCGCCCCCTGCAGGTTTGGAGCATCTCTGTTTGTAGTGACAGGTAATGCAGCATTTTTTGTTTGCAGATCGTTTCTTGTTTGCAGATCGTTTCTCTATTTGCATCGCATTTGATGATAATGCATTTGTCTTTGTTTTTTGCAGCAAGTTTTTTCATTTAGACCTCGTTTAGACTTGTGTTTGAGTTTGTGATTTTGCATCGTTTCTGTACTTGAAGCTGTTTTCTCGAACTGAGACGTATTGGGCCGTTGCCGTCCGTTTGACCCTTGTCGGCCACTGTAGGGCCACCTCCCAAAATAAAACAACTTTTAAATTACGTTTAAAAATGGATACTGATGGAGACTTGGAAATTGCCTCAGTGAGCCATAAGTGCTAAAGAAGGCAACTGGACTTGCTTGAAATGCTTGAAGATGTTTCACCTCCCATCTGAAAGGCTTCTTCTGTCTGATGAGTGGGGAGTTCCAGGTATTTATCCTCTAGTGGATCAAAAGCAAACCTAAGGGGAGTCGTTGAGGTCACATGGGTCGTTGACACTCTCAGGCCCTGTCCACATGGCAATGGATTCAGGTGAATCCGATACAATTGTTTATCGTTTCGGCCTGGCGTCCACACGGCACCGGCGTTTTGGGTGCCCCAAAACGAAATCTTTTGAGAACGGGTTCCAGAGTGGAAAGATCTGGCAACGTTGCCATTATGAAGTTGTCTGGATGAGTAGAACGGATTTGTTTACGATGACGTCACAACCACATGACTGTCAGTGCTTCACGCCGGGTAGAAGTGTAACAAACTCGATGCGAGTTGTCAACAAATCCTATAACTTGGTTCATGAAACGCGCTTACAAAATATTTTCACTGTGAATATTTATTGTGTAATGGTGCAAAGTGAGAGAGAGAGAGAGAGAGAGAGAGAGAGAGAGAGAGAGAGAATAGCCCTTAGGGCAGAGTCAATCCCGCCAGCAAAAATAGGGAAAAAAGGAGCGATCTCACCTCTTCAGATGTTGGTTTAAGTCCTATAATACATTCCTCAAAAAGGGCGTAGAAGAACAAATTAATCCATCAACGTGTAGCATTCAATTTATTCCGGACCATTAAAGACGCCGCCTTCCGCGTAGAATCATACGTCATCCTCGCCGCCATATTGGATGGGTCAAAGCGGAGAATAAAGATGCCTCATTCATGTGCTGCGTTTAACTGTACCAACAGGTTTACCGTCCAAACGAGATCACATGGGATTACCTTTCACAGGTGAGACTGGAAAAATACTTTTCATTGTATTTGGTCATTATAATGTAATTTTACGAACAGATTTTCCTGACTTTGTGGCTAATATGAAGTCTCGCGCATAATAGTTTATGCGCATGCGTCCTTACTTCTTCTATTGTTCTGGTGTCTCCGAAGGGACCGTCTTACAGCGCCCCTAGAGGTGTGGCATGTGTATTGCATCGTTTTCAGCAAGCGTTGCATTGCCATATGGACCTGATATTTTACTGATCGTTGCCCATTTGGACGCGATATTTTTTTAAATAACATCTCATTGCCGTTGTCGTGTGGATGTAGCCTCAGTCATCCTGTAGATTAAGGGGAGTTGTTGAGGTCACGTGGGTCGTTGACACTCAGTCATCCTGTAGGTCACTAATCAGACATAACTGAAGAAGCCTTTCGGATGAGAAGTAAAATGTCTTCAAGAATTTCAGGCAAGTCCAGTTGCCTTCTTTAACACCTATGGTTTACGATGACCTGGATGACTGAGAACCTTCACAGACTCAGGGAGTGAGATCCAGACAGAGACCCCTCTATAAAGAAAAGAGTTCTGTGCCTTGATAGTACGACACTTAGGAATATTCAGATTGTTACTATTCCTAGTGTTATGTTGATGCATACTGGAGTGTTTCCTGAACAAGCTAGTAAGATAATTGGGGTAAGATTATTCATGCGTTTGTACCAGGGGCGTCACTAGACCCAAGACCATACTGGGGCACAAAAGGGGCACAGGAAATGTATGCGAGCGCGCGAGCTAAAAATTTTGCACTATATTTATATTTATATTTTTTATATAATATATATTACATTTTATGTAATATATATTATATTTTATGTAATATATATTTATATATTGATATTTATATTTAGAAACGGCCTGCTTAAAACTAGTCACTAGAGCTGTAAAACTCAAAATGATTACGAGGACACTGAATCCAGGTTAATCATTTAATAATAACAGTATGAATATTTGCAACATTTGTGATAATAGCAATGTAATACTTATACTGTTGGTAATATTGTAAAAGAACATATTAACATACAATACAACACCGCCGAGTTTTTAAACTCAACCAAGAGTACTTAATGGCCAACAGTATTCACACTTGATACCTTTTAAATCACCAAACATATCTTTGTAAGCACACGCATTTTCAGCATTGAACATCTCTAAACACAATCCAAAAGCCTCTAAAAGCACCACTGTGTGTGTGTGTGTGTGTGTGTGTGTGTGTGTGTGTGTGTGTGTGTGTGTGTGTGTTACAAAAATGACAGTGGAATTACTGTCTACTAACCTGTAAACAGTTGAAAAACACGGAGAGATGGTTTCCCCTGCTCTGAATTTCATTGCATCTGAGGGCTGCTGGAGTCTGCGGTCCCCATAGCAACCAAGATGTTACTCATGTCACGCGCACACTTTTTTCACATTGCTTAGTGTGCGCGAGGCCAGCCAAAACTACCAATGTAAAAGCATTGTAGATGGTCTTCTTCGCGCATCGGTTAGCCTACCCCACGTTATGAATTAATTAAATTGCAGCTATTCCCAAGTTTAAAATTCAGAGCGTTTCGTCACTGGATTTTTTTTACTGGGGCACTACAGATCTATACTGGGGCACGTGCCCCAGTAAAATACCCCTGGCGACGCCGATGGTTTGTACATAAGTGTGGCATCTCTTATGGTTAACAAATCAGACACAGGCAAAAGCTTCTATTCCTTAAGAGTAGGTGTTATGTGATAATATTTATGCTGCCCAGATAGAATTTGGTCAGCAAAATTCTAGATTAACTGTAACTTATGAATATTTGAATTATTGGTACCTGACCACACAGTAGAACAATAGAAAACCTGAGTAAAAATTAAAGCGTTAATGATTGTAAAGAGTGTCTGTCAATCAAAAAGGTGACAAATCCTACTTATCATTACTCGTTTGCTTATTAGATCTGCAGCTAGAGTCCTGATATGTTCATCGAACGACAAGTTCTTTGTCGTCGTTGTCATCATCGGCTGTCCATCACTAGTGATGATGACTACTTCATTAGGATGCACAGAAATGCAGATAGGCCGTGAGGCCTGCATCAGAGCGACAGAGTTGCCCACAGCAACAGCATGAATGGTCCGGCCAAGCCACTGTGGAATGTCTGGCCACTATTCTCCTCTCCTAACAAAGTACCTTGCACAGTAAGGTAAGCCAAACCATGTCATGCCCCCATCATGTTGTCTCTCTGGACCTCCAGACTCGATGCCAAGTAGTGCACAAAAGTGCCACAGACCTGATGGGTATGGAAGTTGCCCTGCAGTGATAACTGACTTGCCGAGTGATGCCATCCATTGGCCATTTGAGTGGTTCTTCTGCATGCCAGCTGGTGGTGTGCCATTGACCCTGTTGGGTTCATCTGCCACATTGCACTGAAAAGCACCCTGCTGCCAGCGCCTTATCTGTGATGTACTATTTAACCCATAGCTGGAACCCAGACAGGTGCTACCACTCCGGGTCAAAGCGGACCTGAGAGCAATGGTGATTAATGGGTAACTCCACTTTCCCCAATACTAAAGTCCTCCCAGACTTGAGATTCACCACCAGTTGCAGTTTAAAGTCAGACCCAGGACTCAGGATGACAAGTTCTTACTGACTATAATGCCAAGGTCTCTAACTGACTGAATGATGGGTAGCTCCTTCCCTAGGAATGTAATAGGCAGAATAGACATCTGACTGAGCATCTTGCTTGATCCAAACACACAGAACTTGGTCTTGTCAGGATTAATCAGCAAACTGTTCTCACAACACCAAGCAGCCACCCGCAGTAGATCTTGCTTGAGATCGTTAAGCCCTCTGTTGAGCTCTTTGTTGGAGAATGAGACGTAAAGCTTGATATCGTCAACATACGACTCCACATTATATGTCTTGCAAACTGATGGTAGATCATTAATATTCAGGTTGAAGAGCAAGGGGCTGAGAATGGACCCTTGTGGAACACCCTGCTTTAGACCCAAGGGACTTGAGAAGGAACTATTTATGCATACTTGCTGTCTCCTACCCATCATGTCCATGTAATATCTTTGATTAAAATCATGATGGATTTTAAAAGAGTAGCATCAGATTAACATTGCTTTGGAAAACAGTGTTGTGTGCACAGTGTCATAGTGTTTAATGATGCTGATCTGCCATGATTAGTATAAATAACTTCAGAAGAAAACCTGAAAGGTACGAGGGATCTTTATAATGTCTCATATTTGAAAAAAACAACAGTCCTTCTTGTGTCAGAATGGTGTTTAATTGTTGTTAGAGTGTAATATATGTGATAAAACTCAGTAGAGAGATTGATTTACTTTTGAAGACAATAAAATAACATGTTTGGTTATGCCTGAGATGCTGTATATCATTTGTAAGCCATTCCAAAAGTACTGGCACCCTCTATGAGAATCTGGGATCATTTGTGTGTGAACTATAGTTTAATATTTTATGTCAATATAATATCTTTTCAAATAGGTTTTTGTTTAAGTGTGTTTTCAAAATTATTAGCACCCTAATATTATCATTAGAATCTCGAGTTGGCTTAGTGGTTTGCGTGTCCACCTATTGACTGGGAGATTGTGAGTTTTACTCATGGTTGGGTCATACCAAAGAGCATCATAAAAATGGTACCTTCTGCCATCTGGTGAGGCACGCTGCAATACAGATGTGAGTATGAAGTCAAACTCTTGTGGTTACCAGAGAACCAGCTCCCCCATGTAACCCTAGCTACATAATAGGCAAGAGGCTGAGGACTGTAGAAACAGAGATCAATGGCACCCGATGTGCCTTAAGGGCCTGGTTAGTACTGCCTTGGAAGACCAGGTCCTGGTATGGGAGGGACTTTGACTTTGATTATCATTAGAAGCCTCCCTTGGAGAGAGTAAAAACAGAGTGTTTTTTCTGCAATGTCTAAAAAGGTGTTGATACTTCAAGTGATGTTTCAGTTGTCCACATTTGTACAGAAGGATGTCCTCTTCAATTCGGACCACAGGTTTTCACATTCAGAGGCTGCAAAATGTTGATTTTGTGTCCTAGAAGAAGAAGAAGCCAAGCCAAGAAGCCTTTAGTTGTCACACATACACTCAAGCAAAGACTTAAGCACACAGTGAAATTTAACCTCTGCATTTAACCCATCTGAAGCAGTGAACACACACATGCGAGCAATGAGCACACACACATACCCAGAGCAGGGGGCAGCTATGCTACAGCACTTGGGGACCAGTTAGGGGTTAGATGCCTTGCTCAAGGGCACTTCAGCCCAACCTCAGGTCAAGGCTGCCCCATGTTAACCTAACTGCATGTCTTTGGACTGTGGGGGAAACCAGAGCACCCGGAGGAAACCCACACAGACACAGGGAGAACATGCAAACTCCACACAGAAAGGCCTTCATCAGCCACTGGACTCGAACCCAAAACCTTTTTGCTGTGAGGCAACAGTGTGAACCTCTGCACACTAGCCACTACACCACCATGCTACCCCTTTTTTCTTTTTCTTCTTCTTTTTTTTTTTTTACATGGTTTGGATGTTTGTTTGGGAATAATCATCTTGAAAGCTCCATCTACACCCAAGTCTTAACCTCCCTGCAGAGGTAACCATGTTTTAGTTGAAATGTTCTGGCATTTCTGATCAACGTAAACCACAGTCTGAATATTCCTTGCAAATGATTTTACGTGTTGGTAATTTAAACTTTTTATGGATGTGTCATATTCTATCTTGTTCAGGGCAACAAATAATTTGTATGTCTTTAGTTTTTATTTTGATGTTGGATGACCGTTTAAGTGACATCATCTGACAATTTGGGTTTGGTGGTTTTATAAAGTGTTATTTCAAAAGAGTCCAGGATTCTGGATACAAAACAGATTTGTTATGTATGTTCAACACATATAGTGTCTAACACTAGTGTCTATACCCCTTATGACTCGAATACCCTTTGTCTGGAGTGTGCACTTGCAGAATAAGGGTTTAGGGCGTGGTTTCCACGAACAAACAGTGTAGCTGAAGGACATATTATGTTCACATATTAGCATGGGAATTAGCTAGCGTTCCAAGTCACCTGCAGAGTAAGGTAACACAGCTCCGTCAGTTCTCATGTACATTTACAAGTGCTTTACAAATGTAAAAAATTACAAACATGTATTGTCTTCTTTAGAAAATGCTAGTACATATAGGTAAGTGTGTAGGAATAGCATTCATTCATCCATCTTTAGTAAGCGCTTTATCCTGGACATGGTGGTGGTGGATCTGGAGGCTGTCCCAGGAACGCTGGGCTAGAGGTAGGAAAACACCCTGGATGGGACACCAGTCAATTGTCAATCACACTCAATCACACCAAGGGGCAATTTAGCATCGCAGATCCATCTACCAGCATGTTTTTTTCGGGTGGGAACCTGGAGAACCTGGACATAGGGAGAACATTCAACACACCACACCGACAATAACCCAAGCTCAGGATTGGACCAGGGATTCTGGAGAAGGATGGAGAAAAGTCTTGCTGCATGGACCGTGTTTCCATTTGAGTCAATCCATGCTTGAGGAAACAAACTGCAGCATGAGGTTTGATGTATCTTCAAGTAAGTTGGGGTCTGTTTTTTGGTGAGGTCTGATGGCACACAGGAGAAAACCTGCCAGAAGCAAATTGCAGTAGTTCAATCTCAGGTTGACTAGAGGCAGAATACGTACCTCAATGGCCTTTGTGGAGAGAAATGCTTCTACACGTCAGATCCTCCAGATAAACATGCATGATTGAATGAGGTTAGTGATATGAAAAGGAGAGCTGGTTGTCCAGAACTACCCCAAGATTGCATAGTCATGGAGTACAATCCAAGATTTTTCTCAGGAGATGACAAGATTTTAATGTGGTGATGCATCTCAAGGGAGACACAGAAGAGGTCTCAAAAGAGGCCACACATTCTTTACTTAAGTAGAAGTACAGATACTTGTGTAAAAAAAATACTCTGGTAAAAGTAGAAGTACTGATCAACTTCTTTACTCAAATAAAAGTACAAAAGTACAGGCTCTGAAATGTCCTCAAAGTAAAAATAAAAACGTGGCCCTTTGAAGGACATTCCTACCAGCTGCTTCTGTGCAAAGCTACTGAACCTCATAGAATGTAATATAAATCATGTACCATGCACTGAGAGGCTTCAATTGAAATTATGGATTCTCCAAGGTGACTGGTGTAGTACTATTTTGTGAGGGGCACAGTACTACGCCAGTCACCTCAGAGAATCTATAATTCCCGGTGCCTTTCAGTGCATGGGATATTAGATTTACAATGGGGCAAAAAAGTATTTAGTCAGTCACCAATTGTGCAAGTTCTCCCACTTAAAAAGATGAGAGAGGCCTGTAATTTTCATCATAGGTACACTTCAACTATGAGAGACAGAATGAGAAAAAAAATCCAGAAAATCACATTATCTGATTTTTAAAGAATTTATTTGCAAATTATGGTGGAAAATAAGTATTTGGTCAATAACAAAAGTTCATCTCAATACTTTGTTATATACCCTTTGGTGGCAATGACAGAGATCAAACGTTTTCTGTAAGTCTTCACAAGGTTTTCACACACTGTTGCTGGTATTTTGGCCCATTCCTCCATGCAGATCACCTCTAGAGCAGTGATGTTTTGGGGCTGTTGCTGGGCAACACGGACTTTCAACTCCCTCCAAAGATTTTCTATGGGGTTGAGATCTGGAGACTGACTAGGCCACTCCAGGACCTTGAAATGCTTCTTACAAAGCCACTCCTTCATTGCCCGGGCGGTGTGTTTGGGATCATTGTCATGCTGAAAGACCCAGCCACGTTTCATCTTCAATGCCCTTGCTGATGGAAGGAGGTTTTCACTCAAAATCTCACGATACATGGCCCCATTCATTCTTTCCTTTACACGGATCAGTCGTCCTGGTCCCTTTGCAGAAAAACAGCCCCAAAGCATGATGTTTCCACCCCCATGCTTCACAGTAGGTATGGTGTTCTTTGGATGCAACTCAGCATTCTTTCTCCTCCAAACACAACAAGTTGAGTTTTTACCAAAAAGTTCTATTTTGGTTTCATCTGACCATATGACATTCTCCCAATCCTCTTCTGGATCATCCAAATGCTCTTTAGCAAACTTCAGACGGGCCTGGACATGTACTGGCTTAAGCAGGGGGACACGTCTGGCACTGCAGGATTTGAGTCCCTGGCAGCGTGGTGTGTTACTGATGGTAGCCTTTGTTACTTTGGTCCCAGCTCTCTGCAGGTCATTCACTAGGTCCCCCCTTGTGGTTCTGGGATTTTTGCTCACCGTTCTTGTGATCATTTTGACCCCACGGGGTGAGATCTTGCGTGGAGTACAGCCCTGCACTCCCGCGGGAGTCCCGCGGGACCCGCTGCAAAGCAGTGCGGCGCAGGACAAATTTTGAAAGCTCATCACGGGTGCGGGCAGGACCAGAAGTGCACATATGCGGCACGGGTGGGAGCGGTGATAAGCTGCAGTCCCGCTAACTAAAAACATGCTTGAAATAAAATTTATAAATTATTAATTTATGTCTATCATATATAATTTGTGCTGGATATTTGATTTGGCATTAATAAAAACATTTTAAGATGCCTAAATTTGCAGAGAAAGTCAGATTGCCAGATTGAGTGAGGAATAGCATCTTAAACTTGCCATTGATCACTCTAATGACTCACAATTCACACCCAGCTAGCCAGAGAACCATGAGTGAATTGATTTACTTGTTGTGTTAGTCTACAACTTTAATCAGAGAGACAGGTTACACAGTGACGGTAGGCTTGACTCAATGCTATCCCAGAAATCCTTCCTGTAATATGCAAATTTGGCTGTCCAATCAGAGACGGCCAAATTTGCATATTACAGGAAGGATTTCTGGGATAGCATTGAGTCAAGCCTACCGTCACTGTGTAACCTGTCTCTCTGATTAAAGTTGTAGACTAACTCAAGCAGTAAATCAATTCACTTCTTTTACTAGCTCTGCTTTGCAATAAAAAAAAACAAAACATTGGTACAAAACAAGCCCATTCACTTTTTTATGCTGATCAGAGAATTACAATGGTTTCTCATGTGATAAAAATGTGCGATTTGTGATTAAATATTTTAATCGTTTGACAGCACTAATTATTATTATTAGAGACACTACATGCTGAATTCAGAAACAAGGTAAACAATAACAAACGTGAGCTGTAGATATTTATGTTCAAATCCACTCAAAGTAGGGGGTGGGGCACCATCACGCTGTGTCAAGACAAGAATTTTCCTGAGAAATAATGTGAACGTCTGCATCATGCGGGATTTGCGGGCGGGAGCGGGACAAAATATGGCAGGCGCGGGCGGGAGCGGGACTGAAAATCATAATTTTTTTGTGGGCGCGGGCGGGAGCGCGACTGAAAATCATAATTCTTTGCAGGCGGGAGTGGGACTGCACAATGCGGGCGCGGACGGGAGCGGGACTGAAAAATCCGACCGCGCAGACCTCTAGCGTGGAGCCCCAGATCGAGGGAGATTATCAGTGGTCTTATATGTCTTCCTGTGGCAGCGGGGGCGTGGTAAAGCGCCGGTCTGTGACAGGAGGGCAGAGCCAGGGAAGGTGAGTGGCAGAATCGCTACACCTGACGCTACACCTGTGTTTTGTGTGTTTTCCCAGTAACCGCTCCCTATTTAAGGAGGCAGAGGGAGAGCCGAGGGAGCGCAACCCAGGACGAGAATACAGAGTGTGTGTGTGTGTTGGTGTGTTACGCCGCTTACTAGAAACGGGCGATTGATACTGAAAAGTGAGAAATAAAAGCCCTCTCTGTATTTAAAGCGTTGTCCTGCCGTCCTCTGTGCTCCACCCACACTCGTTAAGCGCTACACTTCCATTTTCTAATAATTGCTCCCACAGTTGATTTCTTCACACCAAGCTGCTTACCTATTGCAGATTCAGTCTTCCCAGCCTGGTGCAGTTCTACAATTTTGTTTCTGGTGTCCTTTGACAGCTCTTTGGTCTTGGCCATAGTGGAGTTTGGAGTGTGGCTGTTTGAGGTTGTGGACAGGTGTCTTTTATACTGATAACGAGTTCAAACAGGTGCTATTAATACAGGTAACGAGTGGAGGACAGAGGAGCCTCTTAAAGAAGTTGTTACAGGTCTGTGAGAGCCAGAAATCTTGCTTGTTTGTAGGTGACCAAATACTTATTTTACCGAGGAATTTACCAATTAATTCATTAAAAATCCTACAATGTGATTTCCTGGATTCTTTCCCCCCATTCTGTCTCTCATAGTTGAAGTGTACCTATGATGAAAATTACAGGCCTCTCTCATCTTTTTAAGTGGGAGAACTTGCACAATTGGTGGCTGACTAAATACTTTTTTGCCCCACTGTATATCTCTCATCAAAAAATTCCAAACTAAAAATTTTAAGATTGAATCTTGGTGTAAACTCACTGGAGGCAGCCATGTTTGTTGTTTACATTGGAGCAACCTTCGATCTGCACATGTATAAATGTACCATGGTATCGCCTGCCTCACTAGGCATGATCATGATACGTAGATCTACACACACACACAAATGCTCGCGGAGCCACAGCTGTGACTCGAGTTGGCCATATAGCTTGAAATTGTGACAGCAGTTCATGGTATATCCAGGATACACCATGACTGACACACCATATCCTTTTTTTCTTTGATGTCACAAAATACGTTGCTTAAACAATGGTGGAAATATTTTATGTCATGTGAGCCATCCTTGGCCAATCTCTGCATGGGAATTGTTTTGATGAGGGATATAAAATATCCATCCATCCATCCATTGTCCATAACTGCTTATCCTGTGCAGGGTCGCAGGCAAGCTGGAGCCTATCCCAGCTGACTATGGGTGAGAGGCGGGGTACACCCTGGACAAGTCACCAGATCATCGCAGGGCTGACATATAGAGACAAACAACCATTCACACCTACGGTCAATTTAGAGTCACCAGTTAACCTAACCTGCATGTCTTTGGACTGTGGGGGGAAACCGGAGCACCCGGAGGAAACCCACATGGACACGGGGAGAACATGCAAACTCCGCACAGAAAGGCCCCCATCAGCCACTGGGCTTGAACCCAGAACCTTCTTGCTGTGAGGTGACAGTGCTAACCACTACACCACCGTACCGCCCAATATATAATATAATATAATATAATATAATATAATATAATATAATATAATATAATATAATATAATATAATATAATATAATCAGGGATCAGTGTGTGCGGGCAGAAGGAGGAAAACCCACGCTTTCTTACATTAATTATTAAATAATATTGTATATAAGCTGCTCCACCGCAAATATTTTAATTGCCAAGTACTTTGTGACAAATAAATAACCCACTTGCACATGCAGTTGATTGATGAGCAGCTAGCTGTGTACAGCGTGCTAACCAACAACCCAGCTGTATATAACAGTAACTTATATCTATCCTCACCTTATTAACTGCTCTTTACAGTGGTGCCTGAAAGTTTGTGAACCCTTTAGAATTTTCTATATTTCTGCATAAATATGACCTAAAACATCATCAGATTTTCACACAAGTCCTAAAAGTAGATAAAGAGAACCCAGTTAAACAAATGAGACAAAAATATTATACTTGGTCATTTATTTATTGAGGAAAATGATCCAATATTACATATCTGTGAGTGGCAAAAGTATGTGAACCTCTAGGATTAGCAGTTAATTTGAAGGTGAAATTAGAGTCAGGTGTTTTCAGTCAATGGGATGACAATCAGGTGTGAGTGGGCACCCTGTTTTATTTAAAGAACAGGGATCTATCAAAGTCTGATCTTCACAACACATGTTTGTGGAAGTGCATCATGGCACGAACAAAGGAGATTTCTGGGGACCTCAGAAAAAGCGTTTTTGATGCTCATCAGGCTGGAAAAGGTAACAAAACCATCTCTAAAGAGTTTGGACTCCACCAATCCACAGTCAGACAGATTGTGCACAAATGGAGGAAATTCAAGACCATTGTTACCCTCCCCAGGAGTGGTCGACCAACAAAGATCACTCCAAGAGCAAGGCGTGTAATAGATAGTTTTCACTGACGTCACGGCATTCCGGGGAACGCCCCCCAGCTGCCATCTTGTAGGGCAAACAAAACAGACCATCGCCATTACCGGCTACGTTATCTCGGATGAATTTATTAAGTTATATAGTCAGTTTTCTCAAATAAAGATCAATGTCGGCAAAATCAAGCAAACGGAAGTATATGGATACATTGGACGACATCTCATAACAACGGTATGCAGCCAAACTGGCCTTGATTGGGGGAATTGACCCCTACGAAGTGGACAAAGATGCATTTTCAAGTGACTATGCAGGGCTGCCATCCATATCGTACCCTGATATTGTGAACTATTTTGTGAATACTAAAAGCGCCTACACACTTGACGACCTCAAAGCATACAAGTCGCTGGAGTCATACGATTATTTTGTCTGTGGCTGGGTCCGTGAAGTCCACCATATAAAACCAAGTGACAGTCGTGTCCTAATAACAGCCAAGGTATGTAAACATTGGAATTTTAGAGCTCTCAACACTGCATATAAATATATGTGGAGATAGTGGACTTATTCCGAGGCTGCGCGAGAGCGGGCCGAGAGGTTGCGCGGGAGCGAGGCTGCGCGAGAGCGGGCCGAGAGGTTGCGCGAGAGCGGGCCGAGAGGTTGCGCGAGAGCGGGCCGAGAGGTTGCGCGGGAGCGAGGTTGCGCGAGAGCGGGCCGAGAGGTTGCGCGGGAGCGAGGCTGCGCGAGAGCGGGCCGAGAGGTTGCGCGAGAGCGGGCCGAGAGGTTGCGCGAGAGCGGGCCGAGAGGTTGCGCGAGAGCGGGCCGAGAGGTTGCGCGGGAGCGAGGTTGCGCGAGAGCGGGCCGAGAGGTTGCGCGGGAGCGAGGCTGCGCGAGAGCGGGCCGAGAGGTTGCGCGAGAGCGGGCCGAGAGGTTGCGCGGGAGCGAGGCTGCGCGAGAGCGGGCCGAGAGGTTGCGCAGGAACGGGCCGCGTAATAACAAACGCAATGCCCCCGAAGAAAGCTCCTACGGTCGAGGAGATTGATGATATTAAAAAATCCCTCGACTTTCTGGGGGAAGAAATCTCTGCTGTCAGGGTGCAGCAGAAGACCATCCTGGACCTGGTAGAAGAGGTCAAAGCTCTGAGGCTGCAGAATTCAGAGAAGGCAAAGAGGATCGCCATTCTCGAGAACCGAGTGGAGGAGCTGGAGCAGTACACCCGGATGAATGACATCATTGTGACCGGACTGCAAATTCAACCCCGCTCATATGCTGGAGCAGTGGCGAGAAGAGATGGAGAGGAACTGAATGAGGAGGATGCTAACTCTGTGGAGAAACAGGTGTTAGCATTCCTGCACTCCAAGGGGATTGAGGTAAAAAGCAATAACATTGAAGCATGTCACCCTCTCCCACGGAGAAGCAACACTGGCAAACCAGCTGTAATAATGCGATTTGCCAACAGAAAGCATAAGATGCAATTGTTAAAACAAGGGAAGAAACTGAAAGGCTCAGATGTGTTTTTAAATGAGCACTTAACAAAAAAAAATGCAGATATTGCAAAAAAGGCGAGACTACTAAGGAAACAGGGGAAAATCCAAAACACTTGGACACAAAACTGCAAGATTTTCATCAAGTTGAGGGGATCTCCAGAAGAGGCCAAGATCTTGGTCATCCGAGATATTGGGGAACTGGACAAATTCTGAGGGAGCCAAATAAAGCAATTTACAATCATGACACAAGGACTGGACACTGGACACTGGACACAAGAACTGGACACTTTCCATTATACTGAGCACAAAATACAAGATATGGAAAATAATATTGATCCGGAAAATAATCTTTTCAGCAACATCAATATCAGCTGCCGGTATTACACTGAATATCAATACAATGCAAAGATCAGAGACGGAAATAAGATATCAATTATTCATTTCAATATCAGAAGTCTGTATGCCAATTTCCATAAAATGAAGGAATATCTCAGTCAGTTCAATACTCCATTCAATATAATAGCCATATCAGAAACTTGGATCAACGATGAGATGGGAGTAGATTTTGAGCTGAACGGGTATGAATTAAATTATATCAATAGAAAGAACAAAAGAGGAGGGGGAGTGGCAATATATGTTGATAATAGTTTGGAATATAAAATTAATAATAAAATGACGGTAGCTGTTGATGATTGGATGGAGTGTATTACAATAGAAATATGCTGTGAAAAAATGAAAAATATAATGGTGAGCTGTATATACAGATCTCCTGGATCAAGCATAGAAGTTTTTATAGATTGGATGGAAAGTATGTTTATAAAATCAACTCAGAAGGTCATGTACATCTGTGGTGATTTTAACATCGACCTCTTAAATCATAAGAAACATAAAATGACAGAAGAGTTCATTAATTCAATGTTAAGTATGGGACTGTACCCAACTATTACCAGACCAAGCAGGATCACTTCTCACAGCACCACTTTAATAGATAATATATTTACTAATATCCTGGAAAATAATATAGAGAGCGGTCTACTATTAACAGACATCAGTGACCACCTACCTATTTTTAATGTATATTACTGTAATTATAGCAAGAAAAAGGATAATAAAAATTATAAATATATAAGAATGAAAACTGAAGAAACCATGATTGCACTAAAAAATGACTTAATAATACAGGACTGGAATGTAGTTTATAAAGAAAAAGATGTTGATAAAGCATATGAGGAATTTTTAATAATATTCAATGAACTATATAATAAAAATTGTCCTATAAAGAAATACAGTAATATACATAAATATACAAATAGTCCGTGGGTCACCAAGGGGCTACAAAATGCCTGCAAAAAGAAAAATATATTATACAGACAATTCTTAAAGCATCGAACTATAGAGGCAGAGGAAAAATATAAAAAATATAAAAATAAATTAACTAATATTATGAGGATATGTAAGAAAGACTATTATAATAAATTAGTGGAGAAAAATAAAAACAATATTAAAGGTATATGGACTGTATTGAATGGTATTGTGAGAAATGGATCCAAAACTACAAATTACCCAGAGTACTACACTGTAAATGATAAGACCATAAATAATATGGAGGATGTGGTGAATGGTTTTAATCAATTCTTTGTAAATGTGGGACCAGATTTAGCGGCAAAAATAAAGGAACCCGAAACAACACAATGTGGGGACATAGAAGATATGGGGGACAGAAATCCAAGTACAATTTTTCTAACTGCAACTGATGAGGAAGAAATTATCCAAATTGTAAGAAAATGTAAAAACAAAACTTCTGCAGACTGGAATGATATAGACATGTTAACAGTAAAGACAGTTATTGAGGGAATTGTGAAACCACTCACCCACATCTGCAATTTATCTTTTCAATCAGGTACATTTCCAGACAAAATGAAAATTGCAAAAGTGATACCATTGTTTAAAACCGGAGATAGACACCATTTCACAAACTACAGGCCTGTTTCTTTACTCCCCCAATTCTCCAAAATACTCGAAAAACTTTTTTCAGATAGACTGGACAAATTCATTGAAAAACACAACCTCCTTACAGACAGTCAATATGGATTCAGAACGGACAGATCAACATCGATGGCACTAATGGAACTAATAGAGGAAATCACAAAATGTATAGACAATAAAAAAATAGCAATTGGAGTATTTGTGGACCTAAAAAAAGCATTCGATACTATTGATCATAGTATATTATTAAGTAAACTAGAAAAGTGTGGTGTTAGGGGAGTTGGGTGGAGCTGGCTGTCGAGCTATCTAAGAAACAGGCAACAGTTTGTGCAGATAGGTGACCATAAATCTGATTTCATGAACATTACATGCGGGGTACCACAGGGGTCAATATTAGGTCCGAAATTATTCATAATATACATCAATGACATATGTACAATTTCGCAAGAATTGAAATTTGTTTTGTTTGCAGATGACACCAATATTTTTTGTTCCGGTGAGAATTTGCAGCAGACTTTAGAGATAATCACAACTGAAATAAATAAACTAAAACTATGGTTTGACAAAAATAAATTATCATTAAATCTAAGCAAAACAAAGATTATGTTGTTTGGGAGACATAAAATAGATTGTAATGTAGAATTGATAATAGACAATACTAAGATAGAAATGGTACAGGAAATTAAATTTCTTGGTGTGATTTTGGATCCTAAAGTCTGCTGGAAACCTCATGTAGGATACGTACGAGCAAAACTGGCAAAGTGCTCGGCAATTCTGTGGAAAACAAAATATATTCTTGATTGTAAATCTTTGCATACTCTATATTACTCATTATTTTTGCCATATCTGACTTATTGTGTCGAAGTCTGGGGAAACACCTACAAAACCACTCTGCAGCCGATATGTACAATACAGAAAAGACCAATAAGGACAATAAACAAAACAGGATACAGAGATCACACAAACCCACTATTCATAAAATCACACATGTTGAAATTTATGGATCTGGTCAAATTCAGAACAGCACAAATAATGTACAAAGCAAGAAATAATCTATTGCCAAAAAATATACAAGGAATGTTCAGTGAGAGAGAGGGGGGATATAATCTAAGGGGAGACCTAAATTTTAAAAAACCAAAGGTTAGAACAAATATGAAAAGCATGTGCGTATCGAGCTGTGGGGTGACTTTATGGAACAGACTGGAGACAGAAATAAAACAAAGTGCAAATATAAATCTGTTTAAAAAAAGGTACAAAAAAATATTTTTAAACAAGTATATTGCAGAGGAAATATGTTAATGGAGGATGATGAGGGATAAATAGAATAGGGTTGATTGTTATATTAGAACTAGCTTAGTATATGGTATATATTTATTTATGGGGATAGATATCTTCATATTTACAGGGATAAGTATGTAGTAGATATTTTTTTTTTGTAATTATATATTTATATAGATAGTTATGTGTATATGTATATATATGTATATGGATATGGTATGTAGTATATATTTATTTTTGTAATTATATATTTATATGGATAATCATGAAGTGTATATGTGGTATATATTTTTATAAGTGTATTAATGTAGTTTGGATTTCGGGGTAGTTAAAAAGGGGTGGGAAATTAAAAAAAGTATTGTACTTCTTCCCACTCCTTTTTCGAACAATGTGCGGTGTATTGTAATGTATTAGCTCTTTATATTATTTTATTTATTCTTTTTTTGTCACTTTTTTCATTTTCTTTCTTTTGTATGTATAAATAGTTACATACATTTTTATACATGTTCGAAAAAAAAAAAAAATCGAAATAAAAAAATGTGTGTGTATAATATCGAGTTGATTTAAGACAAATTTTACATCCATTAGTGGTATTACAGTACCATGTCAGTATAAACTTTGTAATATAATTAACTGGTATGTAGGCTTGTTACACAATTGATTGTTTATTTAAACAACTTACCACTTATAAAATGATCGGAGCAGACTTTGCTGTGTTTGGAAGGCTGATAATCCTTGCAGTTGATTCTCGCAAGCCATAGATTTCTCCTTTGTATGCTGAGTTTCTTTGCTCGCCTTCATGCTCCCGTACAGTGGGAATTCCATAAAAGCTCTGCTTGACGTCCTCACCTGACCTATTACGACAGCCGTGAATACAACAGGTGTGCACCATTGCTAGCTTTAAATAGTAATAATGTAACTATAAATGTAAATAATATATAAATAAATGTAACTCGCGCATTACAATGTGTGCTCAGTGACCCGTACGGTAAGCTTGCCACACAAGATGGCCACCACCAGGGAATCCCCGACTCTGTGGCGTCATGTCAAAACTATCTATAGTCGGCAAGGTCACAATGGACCCCAGGGTAACTTCGAAACAACTGAAGGCCTCTCTCACATTGGCTAATGTTAATGTTCATGAGTCCACCATCAGGAGAACACTGAACAACAATGGTGTGCATGGCAGGGTTGCAAGGAGAAAGCCACTGCTCTCCAAAAAGAACATTGCTGCTCATCTGCAGTTTGCTAAAGATCACATGGACAAGCCAGAAGGCTATTGGAAAAATGTTTTGTGAATGGATGAGACCAAAATATAACTTTTTGGTTTAAATGAGAAGCGTTATGTTTGGAGAAAGGAAAACACTGCATTCCAGCATAAGAACCTTATCCCATCTGTGAAACATGGTGGTGGTAGTATCATGGTTTGGGCCTGTTTTGCTGCATCTGGGCCAGGACGGCTTGCCATCATTGATGGAACAATGAATTCTGAATTATACCAGCGAATTCTAAAGGAAAATGTCAGGACATCTGTCCATGAACTGAATCTCAAGATAAGGTGGGTCATGCAGCAAGACAACGACCCTAAGCACACAAGTCGTTCTACCAAAGAGTGGTTAAAGAAGAATAAAGTTAATGTTTTGGAATGGCCAAGTCAAAGTCCTGACCTTAATCCAATGGAAATGTTGTGGAAGGACCTGAAGTGAGCAGTTCATGTGAGGAAACCCACCAGCATCCCAGAGTTGAAGCTGTTCTGTACGGAGGAACGGGCTAAAATTCCTCCAAGCCGGTGTGCAGGACTGATCAACAGTTACCGCAAACGTTTAGTTGCAGTTATTGCTGCACAAGGGGGTCACACCAGATACTGAAAGCAAAGGGTCACATACTTTTGCCACTCACAGATATGTAATATTGGATCATTTTCCTCAATAAATAAATGAGCAAGTAGAATATTGTTGTCTCATTTGTTTAACTGGGTTCTCTTTATCTACTTTTAGGACTTGTGTGAAAATCTGATGATGTTTTAGGTCATATTTATGCAGAAATATAGAAAATTCTAAAGGGTTCACAAACTTTCAGGCACCACTATAAAGAGCAGTTAGTAAGGTGAGGATAGATATAAGTTCCTGTTATATACAGCTGGGATGTTGGTTAGCACGCTGTACACAGCTAGCTGCTCATCAATCAACTGCATGTGCAAGTGGAATTCTGAGATCTGGGCAAAAACATGAGTATCTAAGTGAGGAAAGGAGAGCAGTTGGGTGTCACCAGCATAGCAATGGTATGAAACCCCATGTAGGGATATGACCTTACTGAGAAAGCAGGTATAGAAGGACCAAAGAAGAGCTAGCTCTGAGTCCTATGGGACACCAGTGGAGACTTTGCATGGAGCAGGTGTGGATTAATTCCACGTCACCTGAATTGATGGTTCTTCCAGGTAAGAAACAAACCACCATCATGCTCGGCCACTGATTCCCAGCTCCCTAATAATGGATGGGAGAGTTTTGTGATTGATCATGTCAAATGCTGCTGAGAGGTCAAGAAGAATGAGAGCCATTGAAAGTTTGGGTGATCGAGTGGCAGGAAGCTTCTCTGTAACAGCACCAAATATTTCTGTGAAGTTTGCCACATTGAAGCCAGACTGGTTAGGATGTTGGGCGTCATTCCGAGTAAGAAACAGAATAGAATAGAATAGAATAGAAAGCCTTTATTGTCATCACACAGAGTATAATGAAATTCAGAGCTGCTCCATAAAGTGCACACACACATAGAATAAAAAGAAAAGGTATATTCAAAATACAAAAACTACTATTGAACTACTAGTTACTATATACAGACACATTTGTATAGGTCCTGCATGGAGAATACACACAAGACAAAGCACAGTAGATAAAACCTTAAGGGCAAGTAAAGTGGCTGATAGTAGCAGCATCCAGTGGTGTGCAACCATGTGTAACATAATTACAGTTCAAGTATATTGGCATTGTAATAACAGTGTATACCTACACATATACACACATACACACACACACATACATATACATATATATATATATATATATATATATATATATATATATATATATATATATATACACATACATACACACACACACACACACACATATACACACATACATATACACACATACATATACATACACACATACATTGAGCTCAAGTATATTGGCATTGTTGGCATAATTGGCATATTGTGCATAATTGGCATTATAATAACAGTATATACATATATATACATACATACATATGCATGTGTATGTACATACACACACACAGCTCAAGTATATTGGCATCAATACTCCAGTAGTATAAGTAAAGTGGCTAGTGATAGCAGCATTCAGTGATAAGGTGACATTTGTATTGACAGTGCAAAAAGACATGATGCAATACACACACACACACACACACAAAGTTACCTTTTGAACAGTTCACAAGTAGGCCAGTTCTCAAAGCACCAGTTCCTCAGTGCAGGCTGGAGTTGAGTATGGTGACTGCTTTAGGAAAGAAGCTGTCCCTGAGTCTGTTTGTTCTGGCCGGTATGGACCTGTATCGCCTGCCAGAGGGTAGCAGATTGAACAGATGGAAGCCAGGGTGGGTGATGTCCCTTATGATGTTTTTTGCTCTGTTCAGACATCTAGAGTTGTAGATGTCAGTTAAGGAAGGCAGAGGGCTGCCGATGATCCTTTGTGCAGTGTTGGTCACCCTCTGCAGCCTCTTCCTGTCAGCCACTGTGCAGCTAGAGTGCCACACTGACACTGCGTAGGTCAGCAGACTCTCTATGGTGGAGCGGTAGAAGGTCATCAGCAGGCTTGTGCTCAGTTGCTCCCTCTTGAGCACTCTAAGGTAGTGTAGCCTCTGCTGGGCCTTCTTGACCAGGGCTGACGTGTTGGTTGACCAGGAGAGATCAGCAGAGATGTGGACACCCAGGAATTTGAAGGTCTGCACTCGCTCAACACGCTCACCGTTGATATACAGGGGGGCAGGGGTAGCGCTGTTCCGCCGGAAGTCCAGGATGAGTTCCTTTGTCTTAGAGATGTTCAGTGCTAAGTTGTTGGTTGCACACCACCTCTCCAGGTTCAGGACCTCATCTCATCTCTCATCTCTGACAGAGACTTGGTCAATAATTTTTGAAAGAAAGGAAAGATGTGATCCCAGGCAGTCATTGATGATGTTGGAGAAAGCTACTGTGGACTTTCTCCAGGATGGGTATAAGCCTTTGAAGGCAGTTGGTACATGACCAGGTCTTATGGAGTAATTTATGATGGAAATAATGAAGGAGTGGTCTTGTGAGATGGTCTGGAGCATTGTGGAGAGATGGCATCCACTGTGCAGGTGGTGGAATTGCTGGATAAGACAATCTGCAGGGCCTTTTGTGGAAGGGGTAAAGGGGGTATAGTGGTGTAGGGATAGAGATAGAACAGATTTTGTTAATCTTATCTAAGAATGTGGGAAAGGTACCAGCTGTCATGGATGAAAAGAAGGATTGAGGGGTGAAAAAAAGCTATGTTATTGTTATGTTATTGTTGATAGAGAGGGTGGCATAGTGGTGCAGCGGTTTGCACTGTCGCCACGCAGCAAAAAGGAGCGGGTTCGAACCCCATGGCCAACAGGGGGCTTTCTATGTGGAGTTTGCATATTCAAGACTTTATTCTTCCTTAAAGTTTCCAATAAATGTAAAATTTATTCCTCACAGTTACTTATTTTTGTCTTCTGTGTATGGAAATGCTTCAAAAAACAGTGCCATTGTGCACAATTCTTTGAGTCAACAGTCTTGTTAAAGCACTAAATTCACAGTTTTCTGCTAATTTCACCTTTTTATACTTTAAAACAGAGACCTTCTTGGTATTTCAGTTTAAAACTGATTTAGAGCTTATGTATGAGGTCTGTTTGTGATGTCAGTGAATAAACATGCTTTTAATAAACTTTAGCTAGCTAACCTACACAATGTTAGCAATAAAAATATGATGGTTGTTACGTTAACTATATTATATATTAAACTGGTAAAATAAATAACAAAGGAAATGATGATTAATACTGAAATCCCACTCATGTCTGCCTCGAACAAACAGACGCTTGTTTACTAGCAGTTAACTTTACTTGTCGTTAACTAGCCTGCTAGCTAAGTTGGCTAAGTTGGTAATATTAGGATATTTGGAATGACAGTGTCACATTGGGGTGTGTTCATACATCCCAGCAGATTTAATGAGGTGAAATAAGATTTTGGGTATTAAAAAAAATAATAATAATTAATGCTGAAATTATGAGAAATTATTTGGGGCAATACATTGAAAACGATAAAAGCTCATTCCCGCCCTCTGGTGGCCAAATAAAGTAAAAACAAACATTTTTGAGAAAACCATTAATCTAAAAGTTCAATAATCTCATCTCATTATCTGTAGCCGCTTTATCCTGTTCTACAGTGTTGCAGGCGAGCTGGAGCCTATCCCAGCTGACTACGGGCGAAAGGCGGGGTTCACCCTGGACAAGTCGCCAGGTCATCACAGGGCTGACACATAGACACAGACAACCATTCACACTCACATTCACACCTACGCTCAATTTAGAGTCACCAGTTAACCTAACCTGCATGTCTTTGGACTGTGGGGGAAACCGGAGCACCCGGAGGAAACCCACGCGGACACGGGGAGAACATGCAAACTCCACACAGAAAGGCCCTCGCCAGCCACGGGGCTCGAACCCGGACCTTCTTGCTGTGAGGCGACAGTGCTAACCACTACACCACCATGCTGCCCACACAACAACTTACTGCCATAAAAATATATAAGTTGTCTCTATTTTTCTTCGCACCACTGCTGTTGAGTGAGAGGCCGCCATCTTTGTTGAAAATTTCAGAAGCTCTCAGGTGATCATGTGATTCGGTGCTAGCACTCTGATTGGATAAAAAGTTGCTCAAAATGATCAAAATCGTTCAGATAGAAATGATGTTGCCCCAATCTCAATGGGAAAATGTCAAAGCGCAACATTGCCTTGCAACATTGCTCAAAAAGTTGCCTCGTGCATCGTCACCTTAAGAGTCAATCAGTTTTCCACATCTTGATCTCACAAAATTATCAATCTTCCTTGCAAAAGCATCAGTTCAGCTGCTGTGCCCAGCCCTCTTCAGGTCACACCATCTTTCAAACATCTAGTCTGAACCTTTTTATCTCAACAGCTTTTAGAGGAAGAACTCAACCCTTTTATTATGTCATAATCGAACTAGTCCTCTGTTTTTATATTGTCTTCTTGCTGTGAGGCGACAGCGCTAACCACTACACCACCGTGCCGCCCAAGTTCAATAATAATAATCATAATTTTATAATTTTTGTTTTTAATGTATTTTTATTATTTAAAATGATTTGATTAAATAGTAATTCTTGGAACAAATAATAAATATTCTTTTAAATAGGTGTACAAAATAAAGTAAGGAATACAAAACCAAAAGACAGGCCAATAAAACATTTTTTTAAAAATCTATTCAAAAAGGATTTTTTTCAATCAGAATTTAGTATTTATACACAATTATTTTCGATTACATCTGTAACTTCAATAGAATTTAATAGAATATCATGACTTGAATTAGTGAAACCACAATAAACTACTGTGTAAAATATTATAAAATATTATAAATAAAATGCAATTATATAGAATTTAATCCTGATAGTTAAATTAAATTAAATGTCTTTTTAGAAGTGTTAATTTTTTTTTCTCTGTGGTTGTAATGAAGCTATAAGTTTTCTGGAATGAAAATCTAACAATCATCTTCTCAAACAAGAAAACACTTAAAGACCATCCATCAATCCTGAAAACCGCAGATAACCAAGTCAGAGATTTATTTATGGTTAAAGTGATGGATGATTTCACTGCAGCAGCTTTCTGAGCTCTTTATAGAGCAGCTCTTTGTAATGCAGCTCTCAGAGCAGATAAAGGAGCGCTGCAGTAATCAGTAACCTCCAGACCTTGGAGATATCACAGAGATGATACGCCTTTTTTCAGGGGTTCATCTTGTCTATGGAGGTCACTGTGAAATATGACTTCTTCATACTTGACATGATTTCTGTTATTTACAGACAGGAAGTTTAAAGAAACAAACATATCTTTCCTCTGAGTCTTACTTCAATAACCGAAACCTCTGTCTTATCTCTGTTTATTTCCAGAAAGTTCTGAAAGTCCCAGTTATTAATGTCATCTGTGGGGGCAAACAGTGAGCCAAAGGACTTGCAGGCATAAATACAGTTCCTGCTAGACTTTTTTCATATTTTATTTTTTATATTTGTATATGTTAATACTTAATTTATCTAGAAGTTTTCTCTATTTTCAATTCTCTGTTTATCCTGTAATGATGCTGCTGGAATTTTAATTTCCCTGAGGGAACCTCCCAAAGGGATCAATAAAGTTCTATCTATCTATCTATCTATCTATCTATCTATCTATCTATCTATCTATCTATCTATCTATCTATCTATCTATCTATCTATCTATACAAGATAAACAGTGAAATCTGAAGTGTTATCATAAAAAAAAGTGACGACAAAATTGTTCATCTTTTTATTAATAATACTGCATTTATTTTGATGTTGCTTTGTTATATAAACAGGCGATTCTTAAACTATCACTAAATTGTAATAATTACTTTAACTCACATTTAGTGTAAATTTAGTAGCAAAACAAAGTTTGTTTGTTTTTTCTTCATGTCTCTGAAGAGCACATAAAGTATTGTGTTCAAAACAAACATGTAATAAATAAATGTGTTACATTTAAGAGCATTGTGTAATATAAATTACAATTATGTATGGATTTTTATATCCGAATCAAGTTTACTGCCAAGTACTTTCTCACATACAAGGAAATTGCTTTGATGATTGGTGCTTGAACATATCTATTTTATTATTTTCCTTATTATTTATATATTATTTCTTATTTATAATATATTAATAAAATAAGAACTATACACTCTTCATGACTTCTGTGTGTCTTCTTTCAAAAGGCAGTAACACCTCCGGTCCAGTCCGCTAGGGGGCAGCAGAGAATCTTGACGCCATTTTTACGCGTCGGAAGGAACTATGTTAGAACGAGAAAGACGCGAGCTAGTGAAAAGTTCTGAGCAAGTTTTTGTTGTTGTGGATACGCGAATTTAAATATTTTGATACGAATTTCTCTGTGCACGGTTACCCAGGCAACGTCATGGTGTAAATGTGAATCTTCGTACACTAACGCACAAAGAAACAGCGACAGTAAGTATCGAGATACGAATTTATTACCGGTTATAGCTAGATATAGTTTTTAGCCTACCCGTATTCCGGATGATCCCGCCTCCTGGGTTGTGATAGGCGAAAGCTCATAATTCCTTCCGATGATTGGCGGATTGCTTGTATGCGTGCACAGCGTAGAGTTGCGGAAGTAGTCGGAATACGGGTGGGGAAAATAGTTGTCCCTTTAATTTTAGTTCGCTTTTCGAGTAACGGTACTACTTATGAGGCTATTGTTTATAATAATAATATCAATATCGTTATCGGCTCGTGAGGTTGACGTGCTTTAGACAAAGCAGTAAAAATTATTAAATATATTAAATAAAACCAGTAAAAGTGTAATAATGATGACGAAAGTGCGTTTAAAAGGAAACCCTGAGTGAGTGTTTATTCAAGTAAAAGTTATCCGTGTTTAGATTTGACTAATTAAATTAAATTAAATTTCGCTGAATAAAGTAAAATCAGTTAAAGTGAAAGAAAACAATGTTTGTTTAAAATGATTTCGCTGCTGTATGATCAGTTTATGGTGTGAACATTAAAGGAAACATGGAGCCTGAGCACTTCCGGTGGGGCTCATAAACAAGTGTCGTTGAATTTTTATTATTATTATTATTATTATTATTTTAATCTGTCCTAAGGAGCTCGAGTTTTGAGCAAAAAAAGTGTTTTAAGACTGAAAATATGGCTCATATAAAGCATTAGAGAGTTATAATGCAGCATAATTTACAGGCTGCACAATATACCGTTCATTAATTGTGATATTGTATGACTGCGATACTGAGTGATGATGATGATTAAGCAGTCCCTCGTTTATAGATCAGAATCACAGTTACTGCAAGAAGTCAGATTTTATCAGTAATCTGATCAGTGTTTATAAGCGCTTCAGTAATTTGATAAAGTGAAACTGTGTGTGTGTCACTCAGTCATCAGTAATTTCAGTCACATCACTGATGAAGATAGCCGAGTAAAACAGCCAAAACCTCATGAGAGGAAACAAAGTGTGGTTTAATAAAACAATGGCTGAAGGAAAAAATTTTAAAGTACTTCAGGACTCAACATTAACTCTTTAATCGACTCGTCTAGTCTGACCAGCAGCCAGCTTTTTCACTCGTCCTGACCAGAACCTTTTTATTACTATGTAGTTATAATTTTTTAATAAAACTCAAACTTTAACAGTAATCAGAAACTATCCAAAGCCCCATTACGGGTGTGTGTGTGTGTGTGTGTGTGTGTGTTCTAACCCCTTCCCTGATGTGCAGTTTTAAGAGTTTTAGACTCACCCACATTCAAAGCTTCTGCAGGAAATAAAGTTAAATCCTGATTAATCCACTCAAACCTGAAGTATAAATTAATGTAAAGAAAACAAGTTGGACATGATGAGGGCGACAGAATCACACTGTGAATGAAAACAAACCGTTAGGGAGTTCGGTGCTGTCGTAAAATTCCGCTGAAATATTTTACCGCGTTGTTGATGGTTGATGTGAACCGTACAAAAGAAAAATACAACGAATGAAATGAGATGAAGATTCACCACAGATATTTATTTTATTGAGGTATTTCATGACCATTTCTCTGATTTCGATGAGTCTAATAATCTATAATTAGAGATTATGCCGTGTTTATTTTTACACACACCTGCTGTACTCAGCTTCCCTGGAATTTCGTAAACAATAAGACGGCCGGATCACTGAGAGGACGGAACTAGTTTTGTTGTCACTTTATTGACATAACTCTTGAATAATTTCTATAAAAATGGTGATTTTCAACCAGGCTTGTAGTACTCGAGTCCGACTCATGCCCTTATTTTAAGGACTCGTGACTCCACTTGGACTCGGACTCGTGCCTTAACTGCATTCAGACTCGTAAATTGGAGACGAGGACTCTGATTTTTTCTTTATTTTTTGTAACATGCCATAATAATTTGGCATAACATTTATATCTACTTTTAATTTTTGTACTAATTTCTTGTAAGAGTGTCACACCTGCATGCCTTGGCGCGTGCATCAGATAGACTCTCGGGGGCGCTCCAGACAGCACGCGCGCCACGCGGACTCTCACGCACGCGCCGTAAACAACTCGCAGCTGCACAGAATTAAGGTGCGATCAGTGTGCCAATATAAAAACTGTGAAAACACACTTACTTTGCGAAGTATTGAATTGCGTTGCTGACATGTTACCGAGCCTTATTTCCTTGTTTGGTTTCCTGATCCCTGATTTCCTGTTTCTCGTCTTTGATTCTGTTGAGTCTACAATAGCCTGTTTGTGTCTCGCTCGACCTATCACCTGTTTCACCGTTTTACGACTTTGCCTGCTGTTCTGGATTGTTTACCGTCTTCACTTGTATTAATAAGCACACCTTGTGCACTTACATCCGTCTCCCAACCATCTCTGACAGAATACTGCACACTCCCTGATAAAGAGAAGCACATTCACCTGTTCATACGCCATGTTCAGGAACAAACTAATGTTAATAGCACTGAAACAGCCACCATCAAATGGTACGGTTGGAGCCTTGTTTTCAGACTCGACTCAAAATCTTTTTAAGTGACTTGACTCGGACTTGAACACTGGGGACTCAAGACTGGACTCGGACTCGAGGTTTAGTGACTTGACTACAACACTGTTTTCATCAAATATTCGACTCGTCCCTTCGGACAGACAGATGTGGATTTGACCAAACATTCGGTCGTCCCAGACAGTCGGCCTACCGTTAATGTCGAGCCCTATGACTGAGTCAAACAAAATTTAAGAGAGAATCGAATAAAAATGCAACTAGTATGTTACTCATTACACACGATTTAAAATTCAGAACCAGTCGTTCTAGCTTAATATTACTTTATTTTTAAAAATAAACAGGTCCTTTATACTGGGAAGTTTTCTGTAAGGAGAAGTTTCTCTTTCTAACAGTCATGGAAGGAGTCTCCAGTGTCAGCGCTTTCTATCAGTCAGAGGAGTTTACACTGTTGTTTCTTAGTATCATGAAACAATGTGTGTTTTTTTTTTTTTGTCTTATAAACTCGGAGAGAGAGAGAGAAATATAGCTACCGTAGTTTATAGCAGCTATAACGCAAGTGAGAACAAATCAAAAGTATGACGTGTTTTATTTCTTTGCTCATCTCTTATATTTATTATAATGCACCAGGACAACTTTGTGTACTGTGGGCGGGGCTTATTTAATTCCCACATTTATTTAAGCGCAGTGTGTGTTCTCCTCTAACAGACACACACTCCTGTACAACACCTGACATTACTGAAAGTTGAGCGAAACTCAGAAATCATAATGAGTGCGTTAATAAAATCCAGCCGAGTGAATTAATCAGCACCTTCTGACCAATCAGGATCCAGAATTCAGTAGCACTGTGGTGCAATAATAGTTTGTGTGTTTGTTTTGTTTCCACATTGCTATATATGTTAAAAGCCTGACATTCTGATGGTGTTTTATTCCGACGTGATGCTTTATGGAGTCGTGCTGCTTTATTCTGTTACAGTGTGAAGGAAGTGGGTTGTAAAGCTAACAGGAAGTCATTTCCTCTGCGGCATTCCTGCTGCTGCTGCCAAGGTCGAGCGTGTGTTCCCTGTTACGCTCTTCTACCCTCCTGCTGCATTTCTGTTGGAGTTAAAACACAATAAATAAATAAATAAAAATGCGTGCGGTTTAAGCAGAGTGACCACCAGGGGGCAGTGTGGAGCAAACAGTTCACCTCACTTTCACTGGAGAAACAGGATTCTGTCTCTTTAGGAGGAAAGAGGAGCCATCCATCCATTATCTGTAGCCGCTTTATCCTGTTCTACAGGGTCGCAGGCGAGCTGGATCCTATCCCAGCTGACTATGGGTGAAAGGCGGGGTTCACCCTGGACAAGTCGCCAGGTCATCACAGGGCCGACACATAGACACAGACAACCATTCACACTCACATTCACACCTACACTCAATTTAGAGTCACCAGTTAACCTAACCTGCATGTCTTTGGACTGTGGGGGAAACCGGAGCACCCGGAGGAAACCCACGCGGACACGGGGAGAACATGCAAACTCCACACAGAAAGGCCCTCACCGGCCACGGGGCTCGAACCCGGACCTTCTTGCTGTGAGGCGACAGCGCTAACCACTACACCACCCATGGAAAGAGGGGCCAATTTTTTTTTTCAAAATGTCTGACTCCAGCAACTAAATATCTAATTTAAAAATATTCTGTGTAATTTTATTTATCAAATCAAGTTTATTTGTACAGCGCTTTTAACAATAAACATTGTCGCAAAGCAGCTTTACAGAATTTGAACGACTTAAAACATGAGCTAATTTTATCCCTAATCTATCCCCAATGAGCAAGCCTGTGGCGACGGTGGTGAGGAAAAACTCCCTCAGACGGCATGAGGAAGAAACCTCGAGAGGAACCAGACTCAAAAGGGAACCCATCCTCATTTGGGCAACAACAGACAGCCTGACTATAACATTAACAGTTTTAACAGGTATAACCCTCAACTGTCCTCATGGGGCCGTCCTTCACAGGAGCGGGGCGATAAAACTCCGACCAGACACAGGGCACCAGGATGGATCAAGCAGGTCCGAGGGGCAGAAGAGGCCAGCATCTCAATCCCAGGATCAACATGTAACTCAGAGGGACAGATTGGGGGGGAGAGAGAAAGAAAACACAGGTTGTTAGGTATGCCCTAAAAATGACAAGTATTAAATCTGTGTGGTAGGCTCGCAGAGACGAGAGTCTTTACATCAGGCATAACACACAACAATGGCATGTCAATATGGTAAAATATATCATGACCTGCTCTGGCTGGATGCTTGATTGGGTGATGGGAGCACACTCCTCAGTAATGATGGGATGCAGATGGGACCCTTAGGGCTGGCCAAGACAATTCAGTTACATTTCACCGGGTCTGGGACATGCGACAGAATGTCTGACGGCTGATTTCCTGCAGGCTACGATAGCCAGTCGAGGTCCCCACCGTCTCCACCAAAAGATTTCCTGTTGACTCCATGTAACTCAGAGGGACAGATTTGGGGTGGGGGGGAGGGAAAGAAAACACAGGTGGTTAGGTATGCCCAATGTCACCTGAATAAGTAGGAACAGTATACATATTGCACCGAGTACAAGCAGGGACTCCAGCAACTAACTATGACAGCATAACTATATAACTATAACAATAATTTATAATATTTTACACAGCAGTGTATTGTGGTTTCTCTAATTCTAATCCTGATATTTTATCAGATTCTACGACAGATCCAGATGTAATGGAAATAATTGTGTAAATATTAAATTCTGTTACATTAAGGATGAAATGTGGGAATAAAACACCCGACCCCGAAGGCTGTTCAGTTCACTAATTTTACCTTTTTATTCACTAAATCCATCCTTTAACATAATTTCACCCCCAGTGTACAGCCGTCTTCACCTAGTGAGCGCCTGAGGGTCTGTAACCATGGCGAAGCAGTTCAACATTGACGACGCCTTCTCATTGGAAGGAGAGGAGGAAGGGGCGGGGCCAGAGGAGGACTTGGATGGATGGAAGGATAGAGAGAGAGAGCGCGATGGAGAGATGACGTTCGGACCCTTGACGTTCTCCAAACCACAGAGTCTTCCCTCCTCCTCCACCGGAACGATGGATCACAGCAACCTCAAATACCAGGTGAGGATTCGCTCACAGCTTTTATTTAGATATATATTTATATTTATCACTTTTTTTATATGTTGGAAATTTACTTCCATGTTTAAGTCTTTTGGGCTTTCTGTCTGTTGTGCATGCAGGAGAAAATTATTCGCATGTTGTATTTGCTGGGAAAATACTTTTAGCTGAATTTTTTAAATTTATGATAAGTTATTTACAAATTATTTCTAATGCTATGTATCTTTTTTGTAATTTTCTGAATAAATATTTTTAATCATTTATACTTTATTATAAAAGCTTGAATTTGAGTATTTTATATATTTATTAGTGGTGCTTGAAAGTTTGTGAACCCTTTAGAATTTTCTATATTTCTGCATAAATATGACCTAAAACATCATCAGATTTTCACACAAGTCCTAAAAGTAGATAAAGAGAACCCAGTTAAACAAATGAGACAAAAATATTATACTTGGTCATTTATTTACAGGGAGTGCAGAATTATTAGGCAAATGAGTATGTTGACCACATTACCCTCTCTATGCATGTTGGCCTACTCCAAGCTGCATAGGCTTGAAAGCCTCCTACCAATTAAGCATACCAGGTGATGTGCATCTCTGTAATGAAAAGGGGTGTGGTCTAATGACATCAACACCCTATATCAGGTGTGCAAAATTATTAGGCAACTTCCTTTCCTTTGGCAAAATGGGTCAGAAGAGGGATTTGACGGACTCCGAAAAGTCAAAAATAGTGACATATATTGCAAAGGGATGGAGCACTCTTAAAATTGCCCAGCTTTTGAAGCGTGACCATCAAACAATCAAGCGCTTCATTCAAAATAGTCAACAGGGTCGCAAGAAGCGCGTTGAAAAAAAAAGGCGCAAACTAACTGCCCGTGAACTGAGGAAAGTCAAGCGTGAAGCTGCCAAGATGCCACTCGCCACCAGTTTTGCCATATTTCAGAGCTGCAACATCACTGGAGTGTCAAAAAGCACAAGGTGTGCAATACTCAGGGACACGGCCAAGGTAACAAAGGCTGAAAAACGACCACCACTGAACAAGACACACAAGATGAAACGTCAAGACTGGGCCAAGAAGTATCACAAGACTGATTTTTCTAAGGTCTTATGGACAGATGAAATGAGTGAGTCTTGATGGGCCAGATGGATGGGCTCGTGGCTGGATCAGCAAAGGGCAGAGAGCTCCAGTCCGACTCAGACGCCAGCAAGGTGGAGGTGGGGTACTGGTATGGGCTGGTATCATCAAAGATGAGCTTGTGGGACCTTTTCGGGTTGAGGATGGTGTCAAGCTCAACTCCCAGTCCTATTGTCAGTTTTTGGAAGACACCTTCTTCAAGCAGTGGTACAGGAAGAAGTCAGCATCCTTCAAGAAAAACATGATTTTCATGCAGGACAATGCTCCATCACACGCATCCAAGTACTCCACAGCATGGCTGGCCAGAAAGGGTCTAAAGGAAGAAAGATTAATGACGTGGCCTCCTTGTTCACCTGATCTGAACCCCATAGAAAACCTGTGGTCCCTCATCAAATGTGAGATCTACAAGGAGGGGAAACAGTACACATCTCTGAACAGTGTCTGGGAGGCTGTGGTTGCTGCTGCACGCAATGTTGATCGCAAACAGATCAAAACACTGACCGAATCCATGGATGGCAGGCTTTTGAGTGTCCTTGTAAAGAAAGGCGGCTATATTAGTCACTGATTTGTTTTTTTGTTTGTTTTTGAATGCCAGCAATGTATATTAGTGAATGTTGAGTTGTTATATTGGTTTCCCTGGTGAAAATAAATGAGTGAAATGGGTATATGTTTGTTTTTTGTTAAGTTGCCTAATAATTATGCACAGTTATAGTCACCTGCACACACAGATATCCTCCTAAGATAGCTAAAACTAAGAAAGCCCTACTCCAACTTCCAAAAATACTCAGCTTTGATATTTATGAGTCTTTTGGGTTCATCAAGAACATAGTTGTTTTTCAATAATAAAACTAATCCTCAAAAATACAACTTGCCTAATAATTCTGCACTCCCTGTATTGAGGAAAATGATCCAATATTACATATCTGTGAGTGGCAAAAGTATGTGAACCTCTAGGATTAGCAGTTAATTTGAAGGTGAAATTAGAGTCAGGTGTTTTCAGTCAATGGGATGACAATCAGGTGTGAGTGGGCACCCTGTTTTATTTAAAGAGCAGGAATCTATCAAAGTCTGATCTTCACAACACATGTTTTTGGAAGTGCATCATGGCACGAACAAAGGAGATTTCTGAGGACCTCAGAAAAAGTGTTGTTGATGCCCATCAGGCTGGAAAAGGTTACAAAACCATCTCTAAAGAGTTTGGACTCCACCAATCCACAGTCAGACAGATTGTGTACAAATGGAGGAAATTCAAGACCATTGTTACCCTCCCCAGGAGTGGTCGACCAACAAAGATCACTCCAAGAGCAAGGCGTGTAATAGTCAGCGAGGTCACAAAGGACCCCAGGGTAACTTCTAAGCAACTGAAGGCCTCTCTCACATTGGCTAATGTTAATATTCATGAGTCCACCATCAGGAGAACACTGAACAACAATGGTGTGCATGGCAGGGTTGCAAGGAGAAAGCCACTGCTCTCCAAAAACAACATTGCTGCTCGTCTGCAGTTTGCTAAAGATCACATGGATAAGAAAATGTGGAAAAATGTTTGTGGACGGATGAGACGAAAATAGAACTTTTTGGTTTAAATGAGAAGCGTTATGTTTGGAGAAAGGAAAACACTGCATTCCAGCATAAGAACCTTATCCCATCTGTGAAACATGGTGGTGGTAGTATCATGGTTTGGGCCTGTTTTGCTGCATCTGGGCCAGGACGGCTTGCCATCATTGATGGAACAATGAATTCTGAATTATACCAGTGAATTCTAAAGGAAAATGTCAGGACATCTGTCCATGAACTGAATCTCAAGAGAAGGTGGGTCATGCAGCAAGACAACGACCCTAAGCACACAAGTCGTTCTACCAAAGAATGGTTAAAGAAGAATAAAGTTAATGACTTGGCCATTCCAAAACAAAGTCCTGACCTTAATCCAATGGAAATGTTGTGGAAGGACCTGAAGCGAGCAGTTCATGTGAGGAAACCCACCAACATCCCAGAGTTGAAGCTGTTCTGTACGGAGGAACGGGCTAAAATTCCTCCAAGCCGGTGTGCAGGACTGATCAACAGTTACCGCAAACGTTTAGGCTACGTTCACACTGCAGGCTGAAGTGACTCAAATCCGATCTTTTCGCCCATATGTGACCTGTATCCGATCTTTTATTGACAATATGAACGACACAGATCCGATTTTTTCAAATCCGACCCAGGCCGTTTGGATATGTGGTGCTAATTCCGATTCCTATCCGCTCTTTTCATATGCGACTTCAGTCTGAACCGCCAGGTCGCATTCATCCGACTTACACGTCATCAACAAGCCACAAACGTCACTATTCTGCGCTGAAGTAGGCGGCGGGTCTCTCAAAAAAGTTACAACAACATGGCGCATAATCACGGGCGCAGATAGAGGGTGGGACGAGTCATATTTAAATTCACCTCGTTCGGTCCCCCCTACTTATAGGGAGGAAAAAACGTCTGTGCTGTCTTTCTTTGCATAAGGCAAACCTCACGGAAAAATCAAAAGACTAATTACCATTCGGTTTATTGAGGTGCACAGCAGTGTATACATATAGTTGCAACAACTCACATAAAACAAAACAAAGACTGATATTCGGTTGGTTGAGCTGCGCAGACTGCACAGGTTGCGAGCTCGAGCTTGGTTGCTATGGTTACTAACAAGCAGCTTGACAGGCATGTTGGGGTTGGTTTGCTGGCAGCTTTGTCCCCCCCAGTTTTTTTCCCCCCCCAGTTCTAAAAACGTATCTGCGCCCCTGCGCATGACATCAATGCGAGGGACGCTTCGGGCTGTGAAGGTTCTGAATCTTCTCAATGGAAGGACGCAGAGGTTAGGGAGCTGATTTCCATTTGGGGGGATGCAGCTATTCAAGCTAGATTGGATGGGTCATACCGCAACCGGGCGGTTTTACTTCCGTAAACACTGGCCATGCTCACTGCGTGTGACGTCGTCGTATCCTGCAGTGCGCATGCGGAACACTTTTAGGTCGCTTTTCGTTCATACTGAGGATCACATACAAGTCGCATATATTTGTTAATGTGAACGACCTCACAAAGAAATCGGATTTCACAAAAAAATCGGAATTGAGCATTAAGCCTTGCAGTGTGAACGTAGCGTTAGTTGCAGTTATTGCTGCACAAGAGGGTCACACCAGATACTGAAAGCAAAGGGTCACATACTTTTGCCACTCACAGATATGTAATATTGGATCATTTTCCTCAATAAATAAATGACCAAGTATAATATTTTGTCTCATTTGTTTAACTGGGTTCTCTTTATCTACTTTTAGGACTTGTGTGAAAATCTGATGATGTTTTAGGTCATATTTATGCAGAAATATAAAAAATTCTAAAGGGTTCACAAACTTTCAAGCACCACTGTGTGTATGTGTGTGTGTGTGTATATATAGCATATATCTACTCTTAATGCTGAAAGTAATTAAAAATGTAAGCATATCTGTAATGAACTTTTGTTTGTAATTTTCAGAAAAGTATATTTTAAATATTTCAGACTTTGAGTTCAGTATGACAAACTTTAATTTGTCATAACGAAACCAAAGTGTTTAAATATCTATTAGTAAATAAATGTAGAGACATCTGGATAAATAAAATACATGTTTATTTTTGGAGGAATACATTTTCTGTCTTTCTCGTTTTTAAAATCTATATTTGTATTTGAATCACAGAACCTGGAGAATGAAGAGGCTTTGAGCAGTCCTGTAAACTCCACCTTTAACAACCTTTTTAAAATCAGGTCAGAATTTCAGTTCTTTTGTCGCGTGCGTGAGTGTGGGTGTAGGGGTGTGGGTGGGTGCGGGTGTACTTTTCATGCTTGAAAAAAGTATTAGTGAAACTACTTGTGCTGGTATTAAATGAAATGAAACCTTTATTGCAATAATTGCCAAAACCTTTATGATGCTTCTTGAGGATATTATAATATTGTATTGACCGAGTTATTCTGTCCATGTTATTAAACTCTTATATTCATGCTCTAAAGTAAGTGTGTGTGTGTGTGTTACAGTGATCCAGCCACGCTCTCCTACTGCAGCTCTCAGTGGTCATTCAGCACACTGAGCTCTGTTACACAGCTCTCTGCACACTGCTGCGGGTAAACACACACACACACACACACACACACACACACACACACACACACACGTTTCTGTGAGTGCACGTAATAAATAATTGACTAACTAAATCGCTCACCCACTCTTCAGGCATGACTATTATCCACAGATTTCCACGGTTTTGTTAGCCAAATGTGTTCTTGTGAATCATCCAAATCCAAGGAGACATTTTTAAGGGGGGGAGGGGTTTGAATCGGCTTTTGCCGAGTCCCTCTCAGCGTAGAAGTGACCCGCGGAACATTCGGAGCAAATCGCTTCTTTCCGTAACCAGAAAACCTCTTGAAAGCCATAAGTTTTGCAAAATGTTCAGTGATTGACTGATCCAAACTGTCTTTCGATCTTTGAACCAGTCAGCGGTCTCGATACGTAGATAAAGAGGAAAATGGTGAACACTCTCACACAAGAACAAGAATCTCAAGTTCTTGAAATCAACAAGGAAGTTAAAAATAAATTTAGGTGGGAATGGATGCAAAAGACAGTGATGATCGAGGTGAAAATTGGTAGCAAAGAAGAGACAGTCACAGAGAAACTTGAAAATTTTGTCAAGAAAGCCGATTGTCCCGGCAAAGTTTTATGCACGTCCTGCAATTACTTGATAAATTATGGGAGTCAAATGAAGAGGCACACTGAAAAACTTGCTCTCAAACAAACAAACTGTTCTCTTGGATCATCGTTTTTCAAAACGAAGCTGAAGACCGATGATGTCGGGACAATCTGCTTTCTTGACAAAATTTTACATTTTATGATGTCAGCCGGGTGGCACGGTGGTGTAGTGGTTAGCGCTGTCGCCTCACAGCAAGAAGGTCTGGGTTCGAGCCCCGTGGCCGGCGAGGGCCTTTCTCTGTGGAGTTTGCATGTTCTCCCCGTGTCCGCGTGGGTTTCCTCCGGGTGCTCCGGTTTCCCCCACAGTCCAAAGACATGCAGGTTAGGTTAACTGGTGACTCTAAATTGAGTGTAGGTGTGAATGTGAGTGTGAATGGTTGTCTGTGTCTATGTGTCAGCCCTGTGATGACCTGGCGACTTGTCCAGGGTGAACCCCGCCTTTCGCCCGTAGTCAGCTGGGATAGGCTCCGGCTCGCCTGCGACCCTGTAGAACAGGATAAAGCGGCTAGAGATAATGAGATGAGATGATGTCAGCCGTTGGGTAACACTTGTGAAATCAACAGTTACAGATAACGCAGAATCAGTGCCCCTGACTCCAGTAGCAGATAGACGAGCTCATTCAGAGGTAATTATGAATTTTTATCGTCTCGTGTCGGCTGATAATGCTTAAAAATTTACTGTTAGAAAAGTTCTGTTAAGGGCATCACTTGAATCCATACAATCTGACCGATCTAAAACAAACTTAAAAATGCGTTTGATAATGCGCTTTCAGAAATACTTGGAGGAAAATGATTGAATATGGAAATATTTCTGTCGTTTTGGGAAGAGCATACTCTAAAAATGCGGGTTTGCTGATGTGAGTTACTTTCTTGTACTTTGTGAGAATCTTTTATTAAACTCTGATTGCATGAAATATATGAAATTTTTATTCAAAATAGAGGTTATGAAAGCCCTTAGAATTTGCTAAATCCTAGAAGCTTCGAGGGGCTTCACCCCCCCTTGTCCTCCTACCAAGGCGCCACCTAGGAACCGGCTGGGGGCCCCCAGACCCCCGGCTCACTTTCAGCTGGAATAAGAATTTGCTGTTGTCACGCCTGACTCTTACAGGGTTGAAACTTGGTGGTCGCCAGTGGCGACTAAAAACTGAGGTTTGGTTACCTGAAGGGCGACTATGATTTGAGAAGTCCCAAAAAAATTACAATAAAAATTAAATAAAATGTTCCTTCCTTGGAGTACCTTTCTTTTCTTTGCTTTCCTTTCCTCAACTCTAAGTTCATGAATTCTAGTAAAAGTTTAGTTCTAAAGTGCAAAATTGAAAGCTGTTTGTTAGTTTTCAGATCGCTCTACGATATCCACTGCGGTGTCCGAAATCACTCACGACTCGCTAGATAGTGGGCTATATAGTGAATTCACCATTTTTTTAGTGCTGTCCGAATGTATAGTGAGAATTATTACACCCTATATAGTGGACTCATCGTATCCCATAATGCATCATGAAAAGTAATGTACAACCGATAGTCACTAACCAAGCAATATATCCCATCATGCATTGCAGTCGTGCTGAAAGAAAAGCTGTTTCATAAGGAGTGTTAAGTATTTTAGATTGAGTACAGCAGTAGTTTGTTTGTTTGTTTGTTTTTATGCCTCCGCCACCGTAAGGTGCAGGAGGCATTATGTTTTCGGGTTGTCTGTCCGTCCGTGCGTCCTTGTGAACGCGATATCTCAAAGGCAAATGAAAGGAATTTCACCAAACTGTCACCATTTGTGCATTTGGGGACACAGATAAACTGATTAGATTTTGAGATCAAAAGGTCTAAGGTCAAGGTCACTGTGAGGTCAAATGTCCATCCCCAAATCACAACTTAATAAGGCATGTAGTCTACCAGGCGGAGGCATCCCCATGGACGCCGTTGGCGTCGAGTTCTATCTAGTTTCTTATAACAACAGGCACGAGACAAATTTATAAGTTGTGACGCAAAAATGGCAGTAATATTGTAGTATGTTCGGGTGAACAGACGGAGGAAGAAACGCGTTCTAATCGGACATTCAGGTACAATTAAAATGGTAAGAGAATAGAAAATAAGCTAAACTAGAATATGACAGATAAAAGTTAGAGTACAGAGTGAGGAATTAATCAAACGCCTCAAACTTGATGTAATAAAAGGCAGCGGCAAAGAAGAACGAAAGCATTCAGCCTTGATTTAAAAGAACTGAAAGCTGCAGGTACTTTGTATTGATTGATTAATGTGGGAAATACACTCCGTATAATATGGATTTATCATAAAAACACATGCATGTATTTATTATTTTGAAACCCACCAGCCGACTGATCTGGCACGTTTTAACTGTGCAACAGTAATGACGTCAATAACGGCGTGGCGGAGTAGTGTCCCAAAGCGTTTTTTCATTTTACCAATAAGCTCACTAGTGAGTAGTGAATGAGTGAGTGATTTCAGACACAGCTCATAACTTTCCTGAACTCTGACCTTTCCCATGATTCATTGCTGCGTCGTAGCAGAACCCGGGATCTTTCTTCCGCTCCACTGTGTTGACGTTTGTAGCTAACGCTAACTGCTAGGTAGTTAAGATCAAAGATGACTAAAAGATGGTTACACGGGTCTGATTTTCTGGCGTGCTTTGGGGAGAATACGGTCAAAGTGTCCTATCTGTCTCCCCTCACGGAATGGATAGACGACATGAAGTTGTGGCCCAACGTCCGCTACATTGACATTGTCAATTATTTTATTCTTAGTGAGGGTGTTGATGGTGAGGAGCGAAGGAACTACAAAAGCACAGAGGTGTACAATTATCTACACAGTAGTTCAATTGGCAAAATTATATATAAAAGAGAGGGTGGGTTTTTGTGTAAAGGCTGAAGTTGAGCCGAGCCAGAGCAAAAAAAAAAAAGGGGGAAATAAATCCTGCAGTCATGCAGCAGCTCTCATCTGGAAGGTCGGCTCTGTCGGAGTAGAGCGAGTGGATTATTGTATTGGTTTACTAATAATGTAGTGTTTATAGATTGTAAGTCGCTTTGGACAAAAGCGTCTGCCAAATACCAGAACCATAACTATAACCATATTAACCATCAGCACTGAGCTCGAGTCTAATAGAACTCGACCAGCCCACTGTACTGTGAGGAATCTTATATCGGCTCAAGAAGCAAAAGCTCAGAGAGAAGCACAGGCTCACCATTTTAATGCAGATGCTGTCAAACTTTGGAAACAATAAACACACCATACTTAAATAATTCCTTGTCGATGTATTTGTTGAAGCTTCTTCAACTTCTTAACTCCCCTGATCATTCCATATATAATGTATGTTATTTACCAGCTGGGAGGGCCGAGGTCAGTATTCAAGGCCGAGGTCACGGTATTTCACCATACGGACCGACCTTAAGCTGGTAAATAATATATATATTTTTTCTTTACCAAATTCTAACAGAAAACGAGAGCGCCTGAAAGGGGAAACCGAGCCGAGCCACCATTTCGAATCCTCATTCACGGCTGTAATGCAAATGGCTTCCTCCTCGGTATGCAAGTGCACTTCCATGGCAGGAAAAAAACTACATTTTGCCGCCTATGTAGTCCCCTATTTATACAAATAGGAGTCATTCAGGATTCAGCCATGGTTTTGCTCAGCGTTAGCACGTTACAGGTTTTTAGCTTTCTCCTGAAATGTTTTCTTTTATTTCTTCTTCCTCAGGGTAGTAAAACTCGCTTTGGCTGTGAACACTGTCGTTATCGCTATCCATGCTGTAAAATTAATGCTATTCTCCTGAGAAATGCTGGCAAAAATTTATAAGATTTTTGATAATCTTATAAAAAAAATCTTATTAAAAAAAGATAAATGTTGACAAAAAATGTTACTATGTTTGTTGTTGTGAATGAGCGAGTCGCCAGAGGTCCGTAACTGGGGTCCGTATCATAGGATACGGACCCGCTCGCCAGCCAATCAGAGCGCAGGATTTGATTGAAACTGCACCGTGAAAAAAATAATGGATGGTATTTGTAGGTTATTTGTTTCCACTCGTACTTCAGTACTGGTCGCTTGCGGATTCTCTCGGCTACAGGCACTTATTATTAGCCTCTTTGAATAAAAACATCAGCTAAATGACTGTAATGTAGTGTAATGTCTGAATAATTGACCCTAAAGAAGATGGCGGCGCCCTGTGGACCGCTGTCTTACTAACAGAAAAACAAAACTTTTTCCACTTACTAAAGTAAGTAACTTAATGAAAACACGATGTGACAATGCCTCCAAAGAAAACCATAAATAATCGTCAGATGGAGGACGAGCTCGAGGAAATCCGTAAGTCGCTAAATCTGCGTGCTTGTAATGCACACGTGCGCATGCCACATGTATGTATATGCCCATATTTTTATAATATTTTGTAACGCGCATTTGATCATATATTTCATGTTAATTTGTGTGCTATAAGCAATAAATTATTATTAAATTATTATAAACCTTAATCTGAACAATTTTGATGTCATGGAATACAAAATGTACGAGTTTGATAATGATATAGACCCTGAAAAACATTTTTTTAATAGTCTAAATAATAGCTGTGAGTATTATACTGATGAGCAATTTAAAAGTGTCAAAAAGGAAAGTGCGTTTTCAGTTATACATTTTAATAGTAGGAGTTTGTATAAAAATTATAACAACATAAAGGAATATCTGTTGCAATTTAACAAATTCAATGTTCTTGCAATATCTGAGACTTGGCTAGGAAAGGAGAAAGGTCATAATGTAGAAATGGAGGGATATGAGCTGTTCACTATAAATAGGATAAATAAAAAAGGAGGAGGAGTTGCAATATACGTAGATACAGCTCTAAGAAGTAATATGATCAAGAGTATGTCGACCACTATTGATGGAATTATGGAATGCCTAAGTATCAAAATTGCTGTTGTAGAATCACAAAAATATAATCACTTGTGTGTATAGAACACCGGGATCTTGTCTAGTTAAATATATTTAATCATAAATTAGATAGTATGTTTAGTAATACAAACAATAAGGTGCATATTGTGTGTGGGGAATTTAATATTGACCTGTTAAAGGGCTGATGACACGAACATGACTCTATGCAATTTCTTAAATAAACTATACAACATGGCAAACATGTTAGATTTCTGTTATAATTGCGTGAAAAGAAGCTGTTGTTACGCAAATATCCAACTTTCAATTGCACAGCGCAAGAAAACTGGGTCTGTGGCTCGCGGCCATGTTGTGACGTCAGCGGGAGAACACGCTGCGGTTCACTGGCTGTTCTACTCTGGTTCTACTCAATGGAAATGGTGCATGAAAACGCCGGTGAACTCTCTAGTGCTAGCTCTTCCTCTTCTGGGAGTCTAGAATTGTGTTGATCTCTTCCGAATAGAATCTATGATAGCCTACCCTCTTTACCCTTTGCCTCTCGTTGCTAGGCGGCAGTTACATGAAAGCCGCAAGCTTTCACAAGCAAATACATGACTGATATCACGCCCACTTTATGATTACATTTATGATTATCATGTAGAATCTATAGCTCTACGTACCTTTATCTTATGTCGTTTCACAACACATGTTCTGACAGGAGGACTGTCTTTGGATCCGGCATAGCTACTAGTAGACCCCCTCCTTAACGTTTTCCAGCCCAAAATATGTTCAAAACCCACCAAAATGCACTTGAAACTGCCCAACTGGGCGGGAAACCTCCCAATCTGGCAACACTGTGTAGGCACTGCTGATGGTAGTAACACACGTTTGTGCTGAACTGAACACCCAAGAGATTCTTTTAAGCTGGGAAGGGTGTCAAAACAATCCAAATCGAAGTGTTCAGAGCACAGGACGGATGTTGGTGAGGGCTCCCACTTGTCACGAGTGCGCCTGACTTGCTTCACCCACTTCGCATGCAGCTCGGGATCTCTGGGAAACTTGAATAAACTTACCCCATCCTTGTGGGTTTTGGAGCAAAAGCCGGCAACACAACGCGAAGGCATAATAACTTTTTTATATATATATATATATATATATATATATATATATATATATATATATATATATATATATATATAATGTATAATAAAAATACTAATAATGATAAACTGAACACCTGCCGCATCAACAACAAACTGGTAAGTTAGGAGAAAGATTCTTTCGCTGACGTCATATAGCTCCTCCTCCTCTTTCGTCTCCTGGGTGCTGCAGCCCCGTCAGATTTGCCCAAATAGCCACGTTTTTTATCATAACTTGTAAAATAGGCGCCTTCGTGAATTAATATATGGATCATCGGGAATTACTTTTTATGTTATAAAACATCGCCAAAGATGTCAAAAACGTGTCATCAGCACTTTAAATCCTCATGGAAACACTAAAACAACAGATTTCATCAGTACAATGTCAAACAATAGTCTATTCCCAACTATTAGTAAACCTAGCAGAATTACAACTGATACAGCCACACTGATTGATAATATATTTGTAAATGCAATAGAAAGCCAAGTCACAGCTGGATTACTCATAAATGACATAAGTGCTCATCTTCCTGTTTTTAGCATTTTTCAACAACTTATCAGAATGGAAAATAAAACTAATACGCACAATCACAAGTTGACTAGACTTGGAACACTTGGAGCCATCACTGCCCTCAAGGTGGAACTGAGTACACAGACCTGGGATGAGGTCCATGCCACTGGCGACCCAGATCACGCCTATGAGGCCTTTCTGTCCACCTTCCTTAAGCTTTATGACAAACCCTGCCCATTTAGAAAGTCTTCAGCTAAAAATAAAAGTAGACTAGATAAGCCATGGATTACTAAAGGCATGTAAAAAGAAAAACATCTTATATAAACTATATATGAAACATAGAACTAAAGAAGCAGAAAATAGATATAAGACATAAAAATAAACTAATAAGTATCAAGATTAAACAAGAAGGAATATTACTATAAGCAGTTAGAACAGCACAAGAACAACATTCAAGGAGCTTGGGGAGATATAATTTAATTTAGTTTAATTAAAAAAAGTACTGCAAGTACCGACTATCCAAATCATTTTATTAAAGATAATATAATTATAAATAACACTACAGAAATAGCAAATGAATTTAACAAGTTCTTTGTAAATGTTGGACCTTCCCTTGCAAAAGAAATTGTTAAACCGAGGGAAACAGGTGGCATAAATGAAAGTATTATCACTCGGAATCCAAACTCCATATTCATCAGAAGTGTACATGATGGCGAGATCCTGGAAATTGTTAGAAAATTTAAAAATAAGAAGTCTACCGACTGCACCGACATAGATATGACACTGATCAAGGATATAATACACAGTATAGTAACACCATTCACATACATCTGCAATCAATCTTTTCTAACCGGTATTTTTCCAAGCAAAATGAAACTCGCTAAAGTAATTCCCATCTTCAAAAGTGGAGACAGATACCAGTTCATCGACTACAGACCCGTCTCTTTGCTCTCTCAATTTTCAAAAATCTTAGAAAAACTGTTAGTAGGCTTGACAATTTCATAGAAATGCATAATTTACTGAGTAATCACCAGTATGGTGTTAGACCAAATAGGTCCACCTCGATGGCAGTAATGGAACCAGTGGAGAAAATCTCCACGTCAATTGATGACAAGGAATGTACTCTAGGAATTTTTGTTGACCCGAGAAAGGCATTTGACACCATCGATCATGAGTTGCTCTTGAAAAAAATGGAAAGATACGGTATCGGGGTACAGCTCATGCGTGGTTAAACAGCTAGCTCAGTGACAGACATCAATATGTACATATTAACAGTGTAAACTCACATATGGGAAAAAGTCATGCATGGAGTCCCACAAGGCTCTGTACTGGGACCCAAACTGTTTATTATGTACATAAATGATCTCTGTGATGTACTACAACACCTGAATTGTATTCTGTTTGCAGATGATACCAGTTTGTACTGCTCGGGAAAACATTTAGAGCAGCTCCGGCATACAGTAGAAAATGAGCTTACAATATTAAAGAAATGGTTTGACATTAAGAAACTGTCTTTGAACTTAAGCAAAGCAAAATTTATCATATTTGGCAATCGAAAAGCTAACAATCATATTAAAATCAAGATAAATGATGTAGAAATTGAACGAGTGTTTGTGAATAAATTTTTGGGTGTTATTACGGATAATAAACCTAACTGGAAACCACATATAGATAATGTTAAGACAAAAACATCCAAAACAATTGCTATAATGTGTAAAATGAAAACTATCTTAAATAAAAAAAATCGCTTAACATACTGTATTGCTCTCTTGTGCTCCCATACATTAACTATTGTGTGGAAGTCAAGCTAAGTTTATTTGTATTGCGCTTTTAACAGTAAACATTGTCGCAAAGCAGCTTTACGGATTTTGAACAGCTTAAAATATGAGCTAATTTTATCCCTAATCTATCCCCAATGAGCACAACGGTGGCAAGGAAAAACTCCCTCAGACAACATGAGGAAGAAACCTCGAGAGGAACCAGGCTCAAAAGGGAACCCATCCTCATTTGGGCAACAACAGACAACATGACTATAACATCAGTGTTCGAAATACCCGTCTGCAGTCTGCATTTTGCAGAATGATTTTCAAGATTGCAGAAGAAAAATTAAACAACCTGCAATTTTGCAGAATGAAAAAATCAGGCTCGGGATTCAATGGTTCTCAATTTAGCAAACTAGCGGCGCTGTAAATAAACTGAAACCTGCGCTGCGCGAACCTGACGGCGTTTTCCAGGTTAAAGTTGAGCAATATTTACGTAATACCGACGAAAGGCGACGACAACCAAATAAGGGCAGTTGCCATTTTCCGATGTAAGATTTCGTCGCTTTTAATACCCGCCAGGAGGACCCGACAACTACCTCAGCAGTGTTCGGCAGTTTCCGCCATGCATCTCCCAGAATTCAATGCGGCACAACAAACATGGCTCCCAAGAAGAGGATTGTTTCTTCGGGGCAAGAGTCTGACAAAAACGCCAAGAAAACAAGGACGATTTTATCGTATCTCGGCAAAACCAGCAGCCAGCGTGACTCCAACAACAACAGCGACAGATCGCGCGTCCGCAAAGGGGACAAAAATGAAGATGGTCGCTGCTGACTAGTTCTTATCTTGCATACATATATATTGGTAAATTGTATAGGTTTGTATATATTGTATTGTTGAATCATGCAAAATTATACTGATGGGTCATTCCGTGCCAACTCACCTAGGGGTCCCCAGGCCACCCCCTCAGATTTTGCTGGAAAAATTCCTAAATGTAGATCTATATGTTTCTACACTCTCTGCAAATTATTAGCTTTCAATTCCTCATAGTTTCCAAAAAACAGGCCTTTGAAATTTGACCCCCAAAAAGCTAAATTTGCAAAACGTGCTTTCTTCCAACTTCAGGAGCTTATAAATTTTAAAATGGATTAAACCTGGAAGCCAATATTGCAGATATTTACTAAATGGCATCCATATTTTTCAATTATGCCATCAGTTAGCCTCTGGGATGCTTATTTATCACTCTATAGGAAGCCAAAAATGGCTTTTCGGACAAAATGAGCTAAAATAGGGTGTAACTATAGGAGCTATTCTGGAAAAATGGATCAACTCAGACTTTTCTCCTCATAAACACAGTAATTATTTGGTCATTATCTGTTCATAGGTACATTTTTTCCAGGATAACACTGTTAGGTGATGAATTACAAAAGTTTTAACATAAGCCCATCTCTCCGAGGGCCCAAAAATAGCCCAGATAGATAGATAGATAGATAGATAGATAGATAGATAGATAGATAGATAGATAGATAGATAGATAGATAGATCCTTTAATAATCCTTTACAGGAAATTACAGGAAATTTTTGCCCCCCAGTTTGACGATGTGGCTAGGGGTTCAGGATCTTCTTTTTTTTTTTTCCAAAATATTGTCTCTTATAGGATGTACCTACTGACCAAATTATTTTAACGAACACCCATGGCTTCATATTTAAATCAATTTTTATGTACACAAGCTTTTTTTATGATTATTCCATTTTTCTCGTATTTATCAGCTTGTAGGCCTGAAATGGAACTATCCTGGACAGAGGTACTACAGAGTTTTATAAGCTGCCATAAAACAGTTTAGATTGTTGTATCAGAATACCTCTAGAAAATGTTTATTTGAGTAGCATCTCATTTCTTTACTACATACAGATACACACATGTACACTCTATATAATATGCATGTATACAAAGACAAAGAGTCATTTTTACCACTTTTAGAAAACTCCTTAATGCCATTTTCATCTGTCCTGACTCTTAATATCTAGTATTAAAAGGTGCATAATGTTACATCTTAGAAAACAGATCTTGAACATGCTTAAAGTCATGCTGTGACAGTTGATACTAACGTCCTCCAGATTTTATGTCGGGGGCCTCAACCACACAAAGAATGTCCAGACAGACCGGCTGACTCTGCTGTCCCTAGACTGTCACTCCATCTGGTGGTGTATGCCATAACTAACATGACTTCAGTAAACTGTTAAAGAACTGTTGGACAGGTTTTTAAATAAAACTCCAAACATGTATGGATCATGATTGAAACAATATATTTATGAATAGCAAAAGTACCGAACATTTATTACCAGTACTTTATGAGTAGAATAATCAATGTTGTCACATAACCTCACTTAAGGACCTCTTCATAAATAATTACCAGTTTGGGCCAAATTACCATTTTCAGTTTCCCATAGATAGAAAACTAAGCATTCTTCAGGCATTCTCATTCCAGAATATGAAAATGTGTATGCCAGTTTATAGATCTGTGCAGTATCACTTTTCTATATAGCTCTGTTTCAGATTTATAAGGTCCTGAATATGACAAAACAGTGATTTATGAAAAAAAGTTCATTTACATAAAAATTGATTTAAATATGAAGCCATAGGTGTTCGCTAAAATAACTTGGTCAGTTGATACATCTTATAGGAGACAATATCAAGAAAAAATTAGAAGATCCTAAACCCCTAGCCACATGGTCAAACTGGGGGGCAAAAATGGGCTATTTTTGGGCCCTCGGAGAGATGGGCTTATGTTAAAACTTTTTTGTAATTCATCACCTAACAGTGTTATCCTGGAAAAAATGTACCTATGAACAGATAATGACCATATAATTACTGTGTTATGAGGAGAAAAGTCTGAGTTGATCCATTTTTCCAGAATAGCTCCTATAGTTACACCCTATTTTAGCTCATTTTGGCCGAAAAGCCATTTTTGGCTTCCTATAGAGTGATAAATAAGCATCCCAGAGGCTAACTGATGGCATAATTGAAAAATTTGGATGCCATTTAGTAAATATCTGCAATATTGGCTTCCAGGTTTAATCCATTTTAAAATTTATAAGCTCCTGAACTTGGAAGAAAGCACGTTTTGCAAATTTAGCTTTTTGGGGGGTCAAATTTCAAAGGCCTGTTTTTTGGAAACTATGAGGAATTGAAAGCTAATAATTTGCAGGGGTTGTAGAAACGTATAGATCTACATGTAAGAATTTTTTCAGCAAAATCTGAGAGGGTGACCTGGGGAGTTTCCAGAAATTTAGGTGAGTTGGCACAGAATGACCCTAATATCCCTTTTGAAGACAGCAACAGTATTTTACCTTTATTCATAGATACTTTTGAATATTTTGTTTTCTCATACCAAGCTACACTAATACATGCTTTGTGTACATGTTATATTTTTATTTTTTTTACTAGTGCTGTGTTGCCTGTGGTGCAGACTAGCACAAAGTAAAACAGTTGCCCTGTAAGACAAAGCTCATGGGTTCAGTTCTGTAGCTCTCAGGAGTTCTGTAGCTCTCAGTTCTGCCATGATTAGTTTGTAGCCAGTTCTCTGTTGTTAGTTTAGAGCAGTGAAGCCCCTGCAGTCGTTCTCAGTTCAGTTCATGACCTTGCACTTTAGAAGCCAGGCAAACACAATGAACCCAAACGTCTTTCCATTTGCCAGCTGGGTTTTATTCCATAATGCCGTCAATTCTTTGCATCATCGTAAGATGTAACAGAGTGTAGAACTGAAACCTTGCTTTCAATTTAAAACTACAGGTTGCAGATGCAAACACTGTGAATGAAGTACATTCTGGGTAACAATCTATTGTTCAAGCGAGAAACTTAATCTTGACAAAATGTAACATGACGTGTAACATGAAAATGAATGTTTTGTTTCTTGAAGAACAGTTGTGTTCTATTTTTTATTGTGGTGATGCCTTTATTAGTATGTTGTGTGGAAGGATAATGTGTGGGTGTGATAACTAGTACATTTATGAATTAGTTGGTATACTTCAAGTTGTAGTAGCCCGCAGTGTCAGGGTGAGGGGGATGAAAGACCTGTGGAGGGATCATGGAATGATAACTTTGCTGCAGAGAAGGATCTGTGAAGACTGAAATTAAAAATAGAGTGAGAGAATAAAGAATTACAGTAATGCTATGAGTTGTAAAGCTAGATATGATGTAAATATAGGCATTATTAGGTTGAGAAGAGTGTAGTATGGAGGCTTGTGGATTTGCAGAAAATATTTCCAAATTGCAGAACAAAATTTTGACATTCTGCAATATTGCAGAACACTGGAAAAAAGTATTTCGACCACTGAACATTAACAGTCCTAACATAAAGTCAGCTTCGTTGATGCTATAAACCCCCCACTGACGGAAACCCGAGTGCAAAACCGTTCACGACAACTGCAGTCCCCAGCCACAGAAGCACCACTGCAAGAGTCCAGAGCGTCCTGCAGGCGCGACCCCCAACTGTCCACATTGGGCCGTCCTCCACAGGAGCGATGCGATGAGACTCCAACCAGACACAGGGCACCAGGATGGATCAGGCAGGTCCGAGGAGCAGAAGAGGTTCAGCATCTCGATCCCAGGACCGACATGTAACTCAGAGGGACAGATTTTGGGGGGCGGAGAAAACACAGGTTGTTAGGTATGCCCAATGTCACCTGAATAAGTAGGAGCAGTATACATATTGCACTGAGTACAAGCAGGGTCTCCGGCAACTAACTATGACAGCATAACTAAAAGGGGAGAGCCAGAAGGTAACACAGGCATGAGGGGCCCCGGGACATAAAGCAGCAGCCACTACACCGTCAACAAACTCGAGTGAGCAAGCGAGTGGGGACTGACAGCATCCATACATCCCAGTTTACCAAAACACTCTGTCTGAGGATCTTCCAGATCTACTCCTTTACCTCATAAACACCATTAACGAAAGGCTTGACTAAACAGATACGTGTGAAGCTAAGCTGAAGGAAACATGCTCTGACACCTCTCTGGGCGTGTGATGTCAGGTTAATTCAAAACCTAAAGGCAACAAAGATTATTATTATTATTATTATTATTATTGTCTGGAGATTGAAGCGATTCATGAAGTTACTGACCGATTGGCTGGCTTGCTCACTTACTTGATTGGTCATGAAGTGGCTGGTTGGATAACTTGCCTGTCTCACTCGTTTGGCTGGATCACTTCTCAGCCAATCATTACTCTTATTATAGTCACATTGTGAGTATTGACCCTTCCCACTCATGTGACCTTCGTAAACGCGACCGCCATTTTGGACATGAAGTGGACTTCGGTTCAAATCGGTTTGAATGCGAGGAAGACGACAAACGAAAAACATAAAAGAAAAAGGAGCGAGATGCAGAAAACACCTTCACTATCCAGCGACGTAGGGCATTTACAGGGTGAGCAGAGGGAGAGGTATTTGCAAAAATTGAGGTTAGCAGGCTTAGAGAACGACGTTTACCTGCAACAATAATACCTAACACACATTTAAGTATCCATCGTAAAGACATGAAACTCGTCGAGTGACGAGTGTGTTCATTGATAAGCTAACACAATCTAAAAGTAGACATACCATCACACTGCCCTGGCGCTGTGTACAGTTTACCTTCTATGGTTTGTGCACTCACTATTTGCCATTACTTTCTCCATCCGTTGTTACAGATTACAGGGAACGGCCTGGATTTAAGAGACAAATACATGTTCCTCTTGTTTTGAACACTTATTTGTAGGACAGTTACCTCTGATCTGTCCTACAGTCTACCAACAGCAAAGGAACACAACGTTAGCTAATGTCGTTAGCTAATAGCTACTACAGAAGAACAAAGAGGTTACAATGGGTTATTTTAACCTATTTGGTTACACACTCGCCACCACAAAATGTTAACAGCAATGTAATGCCTTTTCTGGCTAATTTTATTCGTCTTACCTCCAACAAAGTGGTCACTACACAAGCGTTGGTATGCCGTGGGCTGCCAATCTTTCCTGTTAATGGCCGCTATCCATCTTCTCCGTCGGTCAGCATCTGTCGGGATCCGATAAAATGATAAAGCTTGCCTTGTGTGTTGGTGGTTACTACATCCAGGTGCACAACAATATAATGGCATGATGGAAGTCTTGCTGAAAGTAAAAACTTTCTTTGATGGCTATATTCCTTTCGATGCGTTGCCGTCGTTCCTCGTTGTTGGCTGTGGTAGACTACTGGTAGTTCATGTCCAAAATGACAGCCGCATTTGTCATGACGTCACGTGGGATGGGTCAATAGTTACTAGATGTATAAAAATGGCTGGCTGAGTTGTTTGGTCACTAAGTGGCTGGCTCACTCACTTGGCTAGTCATGAAGAATCTGACTGGCAGTCTGGCTCACCCAGCCGTTGACCGCGAGGCAGTCTGGCTCACCCGGCCGGTGACCGCGAGGCAGTCTGGCTCATTTACTTACTTAGTCATTAAGCTCCTGGTTGGCTGGGTCACTTACTCGGTCAGTCAGTGGGCAGCTAGCTTACTTTCTTACTTGCTGGGTCACTAGAAATGGAGCTGGCTGACTTGCTTGCCTACACAGTTGGATACTAACTGACTGCTGACTCGGTCATTAAGCTGGTGGCTGGCTGACTCAGTCAGTCACTAAACATTTGCATTCCTGTCATATGGTGTGCACACACACACACACACACACCTTTCTGCTGTTGTTTTGTGTTCTCAGATGGACATCTCATCCTTTAATAAAAAAGAACAGGAGAGTGGTCCTCGCCTCATTCCTCCTCCTCATCACTGGACTCGGTGAGATTTAAACATACACTGTGTTCTTTTAGTGTGCATCAGGTTCAGGTGCTGAAAAGCAGAAAGCAAAGTTACAAAACCAGTTCTGCTTTACTGACTTGTCAGCACTGTGTTTATTTTGTTGCCCTGTCATGAAATCTTCACTCCCACTCAGTGTAGATTTGCATAATCTGGTTCTTGAACGTTACAGATCTCTCTCCCCGTTTCTCTTTGTTTCCTCAGCTCTGATTTTTACAGGAATCGTCCTCGAGTTAAACCCACACGCAGGTGAGATTTATAAACAGAACTCACTGCTTAAATAATCCTAAAAAAAAAGTTGTATATCTCAAGCATCTGTGAACACTGAAGATCACAATGAATTTAGCTCCAGATGATTAACACCTCCATTAATAGCTGAATGGTGATGTGTGTGGAAACATCTGTATAACTGGACATGTTTGATAATGTGTGTGTGTAAGTATGTGTTATACTGGTGGAAAAACAGTTGTGCTATATTTCTTAACAGAGATTTCAAGTGCGATTTTCTTTGTCTCTGGATTTCTTCTCTTCATTCCTGGTGGTATGTTGTTTGGACATTTATTTATTTATTTATTAAATATTAAAATATAAACCATGGAAAATGTCACACAGTAGCATTGTCAGCTTTACGATACAAAAGTTTGTATTTTGCATTAGTGAGTGATGTGCTGTATGTTCCATGTCTGAGATGCATCTTGATTTCTGATGTTATACTGTAATAGATAATAAGGTGGAAGAAAAAAAAGGCGTCCTGTTTGTAATCTGCAACAAGATTGGTAAAGGGGCTTCGATCTGAGAAAGCAGCACTTGATGTTCTCTTAATAATCTCCATCTTTTGAGTGTGTTCACTTTTCTAGCTGTTTTAATAATGAAAATATCAAGAATGACATCACTTTTTTTGGTCCATTCATAGTTAATTTGTGCTAGCAGCGCTGGTGCAAATTATTACTCTCACTCATAATCCTTATTATTCTCCTAATGTATTTAGGATGCTATTTCTCCCTCAGTTTTCAACCAGTGATCACCTAATTTCACGTGAAGAATCCCTCTGGGCTGAATTACGCTGCTGTGACTTTTGGTGCTGATCCGGATCACTGATCCAGAATGGTCCATGAAAAACGGGCTTTTTTTTTTCTCACTAAGCATTGTTTTCTATCTCTTACAGTTCCGGATCTATCGGGTTCGGTGACCAGACGTCCCAGTTTGTAAGAGCTAGTGCAAATCACTGTGACTTTAGTCCCAGTATCTATCTAGTTCTTATTATTGCTATTATTCTCCTAACATTTTTAGGATGTTATTTCTCCCTCAGATCATTCCAGTTCGGTGATCCAGATCAGCACCAAAAGTCATAGCAACGTAATTCAGCCCAGAGGTATCCTTCATGTGAAATTTGGTGATGATTGGTTGAAAACTGAGGGAGAAATAGTATCTAAAAAAACATTAGGAGAATAATAATAAGAATAAAGTTGAAAGATCCTGAGTGAGAATGACAATTTTCACCAGCGCTGCTAGTGCAAATTAAAAATGTAGCTTGTCATGTTACTGAGAAATTGCAAAGAAGCGTAAACTCCTCGGTCCTGAAGATGCCAGAAAACAAAGTGAAAGCTCCAGCTGTGCCTCTGACACTGGAGACTCCTTCCATAAATTTTAAATAAACGTCTCCTTACAAATCCACGGTTATAAATGTTTTAAAATTTGTTTACTTGGAGCGTCCGCTGTACAAGGCCCTGTGAATGAGCTGTTACTATAGAAACAATAACGTTATAGAAAATTAACCAATGCCTTCTGACTAATCACAGTCCATAACTCAACAGAGCTTTGGTGAAACATAATTGAAATGGTGGCTTGTGATTGAACAACATTTAGACTGTTAGACTTTGAGAGAACATTAGTGCAGTTATGCAGAGAACAGAATTTGAATGTTTTATTTATTTATATATGTGTGTATACACACAGTGTCATGCAAAAGTTTGGGCACCCTTGCTGAAAATGTCTGTTACTGCGAATAGTTAAGTGAGCAGAAGATGAACTGATCACCAAAAGGCATAAAAGTAAAGACGAAACATTTCTTTAATATTTCCCGCAAGATTACATTTTTATTTCCATCATTTACAGGCGTAAAATACCAAAAAATGAAAAGGACCTGAGGCAAAGTTTGGGTACCTGACATGGTCAGTAGTTAGTAACAGCCCCTTTGGCAAGTATCACAGCTTGTAAACACTTTTTGTAGCCAGCTAATAATCTTTCAGTTCTTACCTGGGGGATTTTCACACATTCGTCCTTGCAAAAGGCTTCCAGTTCTACAAGTTTCTTGGGCTGTCTTGCATGCACTGCTCTTTTGAGATCTATCCACAGATTTTCAATGATGTTTAGGTCAGGGGACTGTGAGGGCCCGGGCAAAACCTTCAGCTTGTGCCTCTTGAGGTATTCCATTGTAGATTTTGAGGTGTGTTTTGGATCATCGTCTTATTGTAGGACCCGTCCTCTTTTTAACTTCAACTTTTTTACAGATGGTGTGATGTTTGCTTCCAGAATTTGCTGGTATTTATTCGAATCCATGCTTCCCTCAACCAGTGAAATGTGCCCTGTGCCACTGGCTGCAACCCAACCCCAAAGCATGATGGATCCACACCCATGCTTCAGAGTTGGAGAGGTGTTCTTTTCCTGGAATTTGGCCCCCTTTTTTCTCCAAACATACCTTTGTACATTGTGGCCAAAAAGTTCTATTTTGATTTCATCAGTCCACAGGATTTGTTTCCAAAATGCATCAGGCTTATTTAGATGTTCATTTGCAAACTTCAGACGCTGAATTTTGTGGCTCGGACGCAGGAAAGGTTTTCTTCTGATGACTCTCCCGTGAAGGTCATATTTGTTCAGGTGTTGCTGCATAGTAGAACAGCGCACCACCACTCCAGGGTCTGCTCAATCTTTCTGAAGGTCTTTTGCAGTCAAACAGGGTTTTTATTTGCCTTTCTAGCAATCCAACGAGCAGTTCTTTCAGAAAGTTTTCTTCATCTTCCAAACCTCACCTTGATCTCCACTGTTTCTGTTAACTGCCATTTCTTAATAACATTACAATCTGAGGAAACGGCTACCTGAAAACACTTTGCTACGTTCTTGTAGCCTTCTCCTGCTTTGTGAGCATCAATTATTTTATTATTCAGAATGCGAGGGAGTTGCTTCGAGGAGCCCATGGCTGTTGATTTTAGGGACAAGTTTGAGGAGTCAGAGGATTTATACAGCTTTGAAATCTGCATCATCTGACCTTTCCTAACGAAGAATTTGAACAAGCCACAGCTCAATAAGCTAATTAAGGTCTGGAACCTTGGTAAAAGTTACCTGAGAACTCAAATGTATTGGGGTGCCCAAACTTTCGCATGGTGTTCCTTTTCTTTTTTCACTCTCCAATTGTACAAAACAAAAATAATACACACATCCTGCATAAAACGCTGAAAAGAAATGTCTCGTCTTTACCTTTATGCCTTTTGGTGATCAGTTCATCTTCTGCTCGCTGAACTATTCACAGTAACAGACGTGTAATTTTTTTTCTTCCCTCACAGTTTACCACGTGATCTACATAAGCTGTGCTGTTAGAGGACGAAGGGGATTCAAGTTCTTTTACCTGCCGTACTTTGAGAAATAGTGACTCTATCCCTCTCTTTCTTTCTCCTTCTCTCTTCAGATTTGTCCAGTGCCTTTCTTTCTTTCTTTTTTTCCATTTGTTTTAAAGTTTTCAATCAAACGCAAAATACAGAAATGAGGTGAAGCTCTATGGGTAATGCTTTACAATAAGATTCTTTAAATTCACATTAATGTATAATCAATGTGAACAAAAATCCACCATTTTTAATATTAAAGTAATTAACACTTGCATTATTCCATAATTCCAGCACTAGGTTTATTTTCAGTCATTAATGGGATAATGTTTTACAAACCTTTTGCGTTGGTTAATTTGTGGAAATTTAACATTTAATCCCACTGACCTGAGTTCAGCTAATCAATAGTTTATCATTTTATTTCCAAGGTGTGGATTTATCTTGAGTTATTGATTGAATAAGAAATAAAACACTGTGTTGTGCTGTTATGGGAAATTAATCAACATCTGGGTGGTGTAGTGTGAAGTGAAGTGGAGTTACTGTTACCTCCCTGCAAATAATTTGCCCATAACAACATGACCTCGAGTGTTTTATTCCTCTTATTCCATAGCAGTTTGCCAACTATTTTAATATTTTATTCATGAATGAACATCATTAATTTTTATCCGCTTATAGTTATGTTTAATGTTGTCAAGCATCCATGAAACAAGTTCCTGTTGCGGAAGAAATATTATTAATGCAAGAATTTAAGATTTACTTTAAATATGAACCATTTTAAACTTTAGCACAAGTGTTGATTACTTTAGCATTAATTACGGTTTATTTAATAATGTTAACTAATGTGTAAATAATGTCCGTGAACCTAAATGTAAAGCATTCCTGCTGTATTTGTGCAATTGTGATGTTAAATCCTGTGAAAAATTCTCTCATTTCAGGATATAATCTCATATCCGAGTAGCTTTACTTTGCACATGACGTATCGTAGATCCAGTTTCAGGGGCAGACACACAGCTACTGAGCTGAAATCACACTCTTAATTCACATCACTGATATGTTTCAACTTTTGTTTTATTTTAATGTAATTTTAGATATTTTTTAAAACTTTTTTAACCCTAAATTGACGGCATTGACTACAGTCCTGCTGTAGGAGCTGTTCAGAGGGAAAAAATGCTTTGCCGTGAAGAGATGGGTGTAGATTTTGAGAAGACAGTGATTATGAGCCTCATCAGAAGTCTTGAACGAAGTGAAGAAGTGCCAGATTTCCTTTCCCTGCACTGTTTTTAATCTTTAATGAACTAATACCACTAATAACATATTGTACCACTGTAAAGCTCAGTGAACTTCCAGTATGTCTGCATGGAAGAGTTATTTAAAAAAAAAAAAATTTTTTTTTAATCAGTGTGACACTACAATAAAACATTTGTTTTATAATTTGCTTTTCAGTGGGTTGTTTTTGTGCCTTGTAGCTTTTAGACTTCTGAAGCAATTCGGGGTTTCTGCATATAATGATACACTTCAATTTTCAATTGGATTTTATAAGCCGGAGGCTGAAGAAGAACTTTTAATAAAATGTACGCACTTCTGGGGGCGTCGTGGCTCAGGTGGTTAAGGCGCCATACCATGAATGCGGGCGACCCGGGTTCGATTCCGGCCCGAGGTCATTTCCCGATCCCTTCCCGTCTCTCTCTCCCGCTCATTTCCTGTCTCTACACTGTCCTATCCAATAAAGGTGCAAAAAGCCCAAAAAAAAAAAATATCTTTAAAATGTACGCACTTCTGCTCGGACTTGTGCGGAAAATCAGATTTGAGTCACTTCAACACCATGCTGTGAATATAACGATCTGTATTACAAAGATTTCAAAATACAGGTACTGGCAAACTCGATCAAAAAATGCTATGAAAGTGCTCGCAAAGGTGTCTTTTTGGTAGATAAAACATGATCATGCCCTCTAGGGTGTCCCTTACATAGATAAAATGCAATCAATTTCCCCCTAGGATGCCCCTATGGTAGACTAAATATTGTAAATTGCTCTCTATGGTGCCTCTATATGCAACCCCACATCAGAAGAAATTGGGACAGTGTGGAAAATGCAAATAAAATCTATATTTCATGGCAGATAGAATGAACCCAAGATATTTCATGTTTTGTTGGTCAACTTCATTTCATGTGTTAATATACAGCCATTCCTGAGTTTCAGTCCTGCAAAAAATTCCAAAAAAAAGTTGCAACAGAGGAAATTTAGGGTGAGTAATGCAGTAAAACAATTAAATAATGATGTAATGTGGAACAGGTGACTGTAATGATGATTTGGTACAAAATCAGTATCCAGGAAAAGCCGAGTCTTTGAGGAGTAAAGATGGGCCAAGGATCTCCAGTTTGTCCTGCAACAACGAGCTCCATCAGGAGGTGGTCCCCTGAAATGGAAGATGCCCTCAGAGACTGCTATGATATGGACTGGGATGTGTTGCTTAGCCCACACTGTGAGGACATAGAGGGGCTGACACATTGTCTGACAGATTGCCTCAACTTCTGTGCAGATGTGGTCTCCCCTGCTAAGACTGTACTGTGTTACCCTAATAACAAGCCATGGGTAACAGGAAGTCAAAGCTGTCCTCAACAGGAAGAAGGCCGCCTTCAGGAGCAGGGATAGGGAGGCGATGAAAGCAGCACAGCAGGAGGTGAAACGCTGCATGAGGGAAGCTAAGGACAGCTATAGACCCTTTTCAGTCACGTGACCTTCGTAAACGCGACCACCATTTTGGACATGTAGCGGACTTCGGCTCGAATTGGTTTGAATGCGAGGAAGGCGACAAACGGAGAACATACAAGAAAAAGGAGCAAGATGCAGAAAACACCTTCGCTATCCAGCGACGTAGGGCATTTACAGGGCGAGCAGAGGGAGAAATAACAACATTAACGACACATTAGCAACGCCGTACAGAAATAACGGTTTATGGCACAGACCCTTTCGGTTCTCGCTCATCTAGCTGCTACAATGACTGCTTAGACTGCAACAATAATACCTAACACACATTTAAGTATCCGTCGTAAAGACGTGAAACTCGTCGAGTGACGAGTGTGTTCATTGATAAGCTAACACAATCTAAAAGTAGACATACCATCACACTGCCCTGGCGCTGTGTACAGTTTACCTTCTACGGTTTGTGCACTCACTATTTGCCATTACTTTCTCCAACCCAGTGTTACAGATTACAGGGAACGGCCTGGATTTAAGAGACAAATACATGTTCCTCTTGTTTTGAACACTATTTGTAGGCAGTGCTTAATTTGTAAAGTGGGAGGTCCCGGAGCGCAGAGGCTGAGCGGCTCCGGGGCGGAAAAAAAAGAGGGGGGCGCGGCGCTGCGCTTCTGGGCATGTTTTGTAATAACACTGCAAATTAAGTTCATCTGCAGATATTTTGTGGATGTTTCATGAGAGAAATCACCAACAAGACAGATATCAAAATCAGACATTAACACTAAATAAACTGGCATTTTTTTTTATTTAATTATTTGTTTTTTTTTGTTTTTTTGTTACATAGTCAAAAGAGGTGTCAGATCACCGGATCCAGTGTAAATAGCTGCCGGAGCCAACGCCCGAGGTTCCGGAGCGCGCTCCGGCTTGCTCCCCCTCAAATTAAGCGCTGTTTGTAGGACACTGCCTCTGATCTGTCCTACAGTCTACCAACAGCAAAGGAACACAACGCTAGCTAATGTCGTTAGCTAATAGCTACTACAGAAGAACAAAGAGGTTACAATGGGTTATTTTAGCCTGTTTGGTTACACACTCGCCGCCACAGAATGTTAACAGCAATGTAATGCCTTTTCTGGCTAATTTTATTCGTCTTACCTCCAACAAAGTGGTCACTGCAGAAGCGCTGGTATGCCGAGGGCTGCCAATCTTTCCTGTTTATGGCCGCTATCCATCTTCTCCATCGGTCAGCATCTACCGGGATCCGATAAAATGATAACCCTTGCCTTGTTTGTTGATGGTTACTACATCCAGGTGCACAACAATATAGTGGCATGATGGAAGTCTTGCTGAAAATAAACACTTTCTTTGCTGCCGTTCCTCAATGCTGGCTGTGGTAAACTACTGGTAGTACATGTCCAAAATGGCGGCCGCGTTTGTCGTGACGTCACGTGAAAAGGGTCTATGGACCCTTTTTGGACATGTACTACCAGTAGTTTACCACAGCCAGCATTGAGGAACGGCAACAAAGAAAGTGTTTATTTTCAGCAAGACTTCCATCATGCCACTATGTTGTTGTGCACCTGGATGTAGTAACCATCAACAAACAAGGCAAGGGTTATCATTTTATCGGATCCCGGTAGATGCTGACCGACGGAGAAGATGGATAGCGGCATACCAACGCTTGTGTAGTGACCACTTTGTTGGAGGTAAGACGAATAAAATTAGCCAGAAAAGGCATTACATTGCTGTTAACATTCCATCCTAGTTTACTGTAATTATGATCTGGCAGCTATTTACACCGGATCCAGTGTAAATAGCCGCCGGAGCCAACGTCTGAGGTTCCGGAGCGCGCTTGCTCCGTGGCCCGGCTGGAGCCGGCGGCCACGGAGCCGGCGGCCGCGGAGCCGGCGCACGCTCGCTCGCAGCCCGGCCGGAGCCGGCGGCCGCAGAGCCGGCGCGCGCTCGCTCGCGGCCCGGCCGGACGTTGGCTCCGGCAGCTATTTACACTGGATCCGGTGTAAATAGCTGCCAGATCATAATTACAGTAAACTAGTAAATACAGTTTTCTGCATCTCGCTCCTTTTACTTTTATGTTTGTCGCCTTCCTCGCATTCAAACCGATTTGAGCCGAAGTCCACTACATGTCCAAAATGGCGGTCGCGTTTACGAAGGTCACGTGACTGAAAAGGGTCCATAGGAGAAAGGTGGAGCAGAAGCTGAAGGAGAACAGCATGAGGGAGGTCTGGGAAGGTGTGAAAACCATCACAGGCCACAATACAAAGACCAGAGTCGTTGAGGGGACAGTGGAGAGGGCGAACGAGTTGAATGACTTCTTCAATCGGTTCAACCAGCCCACGTCCCCCCCACCCTCTCCCTCACTGCAGCCATCTCTCCTTCTTCCCTCAACACACCTCCCCCCAGTCATCACAGCAGCCCCCTCCTCCTCCACCTCAACACAGACTCCTCTATGCATCACTGCAGACCAGGTTAGAGGTCAACTGAGGAAGCTTCACCCCAGGAAAGCAGCAGGCCCGGACAAGGTGTGTCCATGACTACTGAAGACCTGCGCTGCTGAACTGGGTGAACCACTCCAATGCATCGTCAACCTCAGCCTGCAGCTGGGGAGAGTGCCAACCCTCTGGAAGACGACATGTATCGTTCCAGTTCCCAAAAAGAATCGGCCCAGCGAGCTGAACGACTTCTGACCGGTGGCACTCACTTCACATCTGATGAAGACGTTGGAGCGGCTCTTCCTCAGCCTCCTCAGACCCCAGGTACAACATGCCCAGGACTGTCTGCAGTTTGCGTACCGGGCAGGTGTTGGTGTGGAAGACGCCATCCTCTACCTGCTACACCGAGCCCACTCACATTTGAAAAGGGAAATGGCACAGTGAGGATCCTCTTCTTGGACTTCTCGAGTGCCTTCAACACCATCCATCCCCTACTGCTTCAGGACAAACTGAACAGGATGCGAGTGGACCCCTGCCTGGTCACCTGGATCTCCAGCTACCTCACTGACAGGCCGCAGTACGTCAGGCTGAAGGACATCACGTCTGACACCTGTAATTAGCAGCACCGGAGCACCCCAGGACACGGTGCTGGCCCCTCTTCTCTTCACCCTGTACACCGCGGACTTCTGCTACAACTCGGAGCTGTGTCACATTCAGAAGTTTGCCAATGACACAGCCATTGTTGGGTGTATTGGTGACGACAGAGAGGAGGAGTATAGGAGCCTGGTGAGGGACTTTGCTGTGTGGTACAACAAGAACCATCTGCAGCTCAACACCTCGAAGACCAAGGAGCTGGTCATTGACTTTGGGAGGTCCAGACCAAGGTCACGACCAGTTCTGATCGAGGGAGTCGAGGTGGAGGTTATGGATTCCTACAAGTACCTCGGGCTGTGGCTGGACAGCAAGCTGGACTGGACTTGCAACACCAATCACTTATACAGGAAGGGACAGAGCAGGCTATACTTCCTGAGGAGGCTGCGGTCCTTTAACATCTGCAGGAAACTCCTGTGGATGTTCTATCAGTCTGTGGTCGCCAGTGTCCTGTTTTACACCATGGTGTGCTGGGGGGGGGGAGCACATCCAAGAAGGACACATCCAGGCTGGACAAACTGATCAGGCGGGCCAGCTCTGTGGTCGGCATGAAGCTGGACTCTCTGGTGACGGTGGCAGAGAAGTCGTCTATGGACAAACTGTTGAGCATCATGGACGATGCCAGTCACCCTCTGCACACCATCGTCAGCAATCAGAGGAGCCTGTTCAGTGACAGAATGCTCCTTCCCAAGTGCAGGACAAACAGACTCAAAAACTCCTTTGTCCCTCACGCCATCAGACTGTACAACTCCTCTCTGGGGGGGAGGGGTAACAGGAGGACAGAGGACGGGAAGGAGCAGCAGCCTAGCCTGACAATAAGCAATACTGGACAATGTGCAATATAAAGTGCAATATCTTTCCTGCTCTCCCCCCCACCACCACCACCACACACACACTTACCCTAACCCCACTTCTCCCCCCTCCCCCTCTTCCCCATATCTTATTCTTTTATATTTGTATATGTAAATACTTAATTTATTTTTATTTATCTATAAGTTTTTCTCTATTTCTTTTCTCTGTTTACCTGTAATGCTGCTGCTGGAATCTTAATTTCCCTGAGGGAACCCTCCCAAAGGGATCAATAAAGTTTTATCTAATCTCTAAATGTGTGAGAAAATTATTGAAATGTTTTTAAAAAATCTCATCTCATTCTCATCTCATTATCTCTAGCCGCTTTATCCTTCTACAGGGTCGCAGGCAAGCTGGAGCCTATCCCAGCTGACTACGGGCGAAAGGCGGGGTACACCCTGGACAAGTCGCCAGGTCATCACAGGGCTGCACATAGACACAGACAACCAATCACACTCACATTCACACCTACGGTCAATTTAGAGTCACCAGTTAACCTAACCTGCATGTCTTTGGACTGTGGGGGAAACCGGAGCACCCGGAGGAAACCCATGCGGACACGGGGAGAACATGCAAACTCCACACAGAAAGGCCCTCGCCGGCCACGGGGCTCGAACCCAGGACCTTCTTGCTGTGAGGCGACAGCGCTAACCACTACACCACCGTGCCGCCCCGTTTAAAAAAATGTTCCTCAAATAAAGATAGGAAGGGATTTGGATATTTCACCCTTCATGGTGCAGATGATCATTAAATGCTTCAAGGAATCTGGAGGAATTTTGGTGTGTAAAGGCCTCAAGCCTAATCTGAACCCCTGTGATCTCCGATCCCTCACTGCATCAAGAACTGTTATTCATCTCCAGCTGATAGAACCACATGGGCTCGGGATTATTTTGGCAAACCTTTATCAAGCTACAATACAGAGTTACAGCCACAAACACCAGTTAAAACTTTACTGTGTAAAAAGGAAGCCTTATGTTAACTGTGTCCAGAAACGCCGTCGACTTCTCTGGGCTCGGAGGCGTCTGGGATGGACCATTACACAGTGGGAACGGGTATTGTGGTCAGATGAATCAGTATTCCAGGTCTTTTTTGGAAGAAATGGACCATCCAGCCTGTAACCAGGAACAAGTCCAAAAGGTGTGTCATGGTATGAGGTTGGGTCAGTGCCCTTGCTAAAGGTAATTTACACTTCTGTGATGGAGCATTAATGCAGAAAAGCGCACTGAGATTTTGGAGCAACATCTGCTGCCTTCAAGACGACGTCTTTTCCAGGGAGATTTCAGCAAGATGATGCAAAACCACATTCTGCTCACATTACAAAGGCATGGCTGTGGAAGAAGAGGGCGTGTCCCCTCTGTCCCCAATAGAGAATGTGTGGAGAATTTAGAAATGAAAAATATGACAGTGACGACTCCGTACTGTTCCACACCTTAAGACCTGTTTACAGGAAGAACGGGACAAAAATAACACCTGAAACACTTCAGCACTTGGAGTCTTCAGTCCATAAACATCTTTAAGTGTCGGGAGAAGGAACGGAAGGAACGGGAACATTATAAAGTGGGAAATGTTTTATAGGTCCAACATTTTTGAAACGTGTTGCAAGAATCAAAATTGAAGTGTTTATTTTGGGGGGAAAAAGTTCATGAGGTAAAACATCAAATAGTGTGCTGTTGTATTGTTTTGGGTGGAACAGAGGTCAAAGATTATTTACAAATCATAGTTTTCAGTTTTAATTTCAAGAAACTGTCCCAACTTTTTCTGATTTGGAATTGTAAATAAAGTGTCCCCAGGGTGCTCTTATGGCAGATTAAAGGGTGCCCTCTAGGGTGTCCCTAAGTTATAAAGTGCCCTCTTGGGTTCCATTCCAAATAAGTAAATATCAGTTCATTTCTAATGTGAGTGTAGCGCATCAGAAATCGTACCAATTGGCAAAATTCAAGTGGCCTTTAAATGCTTATTAACTGGGTAACCTTTGAATTTACTGGGAAGGTGTACTTGTGTAACTACAGAGGGGCCATTCTCTACAGATTTTTAGCTAGTGCTAAGTTGGTTTTGTTTTTTTCACATCTCCTGCTTTAGAGAATACCCACTCACACGGAACTGAGGAAGTATACAGCCTTATGTAGAAAACAGAACCTGTTTGGGTCACTGAGGTATTCCTGAACCTCCATGGTAGCGTCTGCTGGAGCACTCTTGACTCCCCCATCATTGTCCAGAAAATCCCACAGATCTTCATTAGAATTATTATATACACTGTGCATTTTGTACCGTAAAACGAGACCGTCAATGACGGCGTACCTCACTCCGGCCCTGTCTAGTCCAGAAGGAACGATCTAAAGTGGACCACCTTGTGCAATAAATGTTGCGAGCTCTATATAGAAGTGATATCCACCCTACGAATCCCGACCTATTTACCAGAAAGAATCCAAAACGGCGAGGAATTGACCGAGAAGAAGCGATTTTTGTTGAACTGCTCATTAAGGCTTAATTAGTCCATAACTTCATTAATAATTGTAATTAAGCAAATCTGGGTAGAAGTTATAGGCACCCTTGGTACCCCTACCTTCATACCAGAAAGATTCAAAATCAGTGAAGAATTGAGGGAGACGAAGCGATTTGTGTGGAAACTGCTCGTTAGGGATTGATTAATTACTCCATATCTTCATTATTAATTGCAATTGTGCAAATTTGGGTAGAAGCTATATGCACCCCAAGGAGACCTACCTTCCTGCCAGAAAGAATAAAAATCAGTGAAGAACTGAGAGAGAAGTAGTAATTTTCGTGAAATGTGGACAACGCTGGATGGACGACACATGATGGCATAAACTCATCACCTGTCAGCCGGATGAGCTAATAATAACTATGTATCCCAAATCAGTCTACGTAATTTAACAATATAAGTAAAATGTGAAAGTTTGTAATAGTACCGGTGTGCATTGCGGTACCAGCTGAGCTCAGGCTCTGATGGCTGGATGCATGTGGGCGTGGATGGGTTCTGCTTGGCCTCCTGTAATCTTATAATGAAAGCACGTTCTGCAGTGTGAGCATTAGATTGGTTCCAGAAACCTGCAGTTTTTGGGTCCGTCAGTGTGGCCAGTGCCATTAGGTTCATGGTCTCATAGGTTAACAACCTCTCTGTGAACAACCTCAAGAAATTATTGCACAACTGCAGGGCCTTTGGGACAGTTTAAGATTCAGAGCATGTCTCAGCATGCAGATGAATGGAATGACCTTGGATCCTGATTCTCTTCTCCTAAGACAGTTCAGGAGTTGCCTCATTGAAATGACACAAAACTCCCAGACACTCATCAATTCTGTCATATTCTTCTGAGGTCAGGGTTCTGAGGTCTGTCTTCAAAGTAACCAATGCAGCACCAACTGGCTTGCTTTGATCATGTGATCGCTGTAGCTTGGCATAGCTGCTATTCCAACAGGTATCCACTTACTGAATTAAAACCCTGATTCCAAAAAAGTTGGGACAAAGTACAAATTGTAAATTAAAATGGAATGCAATAATTTACAAATCTCAAAAACTGATATTGTATTCACAATAGAACATAGACAACATATCAAATGTCGAAAGTGAGACATTTTGAAATTTCATGCCAAATATTGGCTCATTTGAAATTTCATGACAGCAACACATCTCAAAAAAGTTGGGACAGGGGCAATAAGAGGCTGGAAAAGTTAAAGGTACAAAAAAGGAACAGCTGGAGGACCAAACTGCAACTCATTAGGTCAATTGGCAATAGGTCATTAACATGACTGGGTATAAAAAGAGCATCTTGGAGTGGCAGCGGCTCTCAGAAGTAAAGATGGGAAGAGGATCACCAATCCCCCTAATTCTGCGCCGACAAATAGTGGAGCAATATCAGAAAGGATTTCGACAGTGTAAAATTGCAAAGAGTTTGAACATATCATCATCTACAGTGCATAATATCATCAAAAGATTCAGAGAATCTGGAAGAATCTCTGTGCGTAAGGGTCAAGGCCGGAAAACCATACTGGGTGCCCGTGATCTTCAGGCCCTTAGACGGCACTGCATCGCATCTAAGCATGCTTCTGTATTGGAAATCACAAAATGGGCTCAGGAATATTTCCAGAGAACATTATCTGTGAACACAATTCACCGCGCCATCCGCCGTTGCCAGCTAAAACTCTATAGTTCAAAGAAGAAGCCGTATCTAAACATGATCCAGAAGCGCAGACGTCTTCTCTGGGCCAAGGCTCATTTAAAATGGACTGTGACAAAGTGGAAAACTGTTCTGTGGTCAGATGAATCAAAATGTGAAGTTCTTTATGGAAATCAGGGACGCCGTGTCATTTGGACTAAAGAGGAGAAGGACGACCCGAGTTGTTATCAGCGCTCAGTTCAGAAGCCTGCATCTCTGATGGTATGGGGTTGCATTAGTGCGTGTGGCATGGGCAGCTTACACATCTGGAAAGACACAATCAATGCTGAAAGGTATATCCAGGTTCTAGAGCAACATATGCTCCCATCCAGACGACGTCTCTTTCAGGGAAGACCTTGCATTTTCCAACATGACAATGCCAAACCACATACTGCATCAATTACAGCATCATGGCTGCGTAGAAGAAGGGTCCGGGTACTGAACTGGCCAGCCTGCAGTCCAGATCTTTCACCCATAGAAAACATTTGGCGCATCATAAAACGGAAGATACGACAAAAAAGACCTAAGACAGTTGAGCAACTAGAATCCTACATTAGACAAGAATGGGTTAACATTCCTATCCCTAAACTTGAGCAACTTGTCTCCTCAGTCCCCAGACGTTTACAGACTGTTGTAAAGAGAAAAGGGGATGTCTCACAGTGGGAAACATGGCCTTGTTCCAACTTTTTTGAGATGTGTTGTTGTCGTGAAATTTAAAATCACCTAATTTTTCTCTTTAAATGATACATTTTCTCAGTTTAAACATTTGATATGTCATCTATGTTCTATTCTGAATAAAATATGGAATTTTGAAACTTCCACATCATTGCATTCCGTTTTTATTTACAATTTGTACTTTGTCCCAACTTTTTTGGAATCGGGGTTGTAATTTGAGACTTGGTCTGCCCATCTGCTCTTGAATTTGGTAAAGCATTTCTCTAGCAGTTGTACTTGTTCTGACGAAGGTCAGAATATTTCTAGCCTTGGATCTAATATCTTCAAGTGCTTGTGTCTGGTCAGTGACTTTCTTCACAACCAAATTTATTGCATGTGCCAAGCAGGTGGAATGGGCAATCATATTTGGTGCAGCATCAGTCACAAGGCACCAAACTTTATTTTGTATGCCCCACTCCTCCATCATGGCTATCTTGAGTGCAGGTATGTTTTTGGCGGAATGAGATTCTGAGAATCTTCCCACTCCCAATAATATTGTAGACAGCTTATAGTTATTGTTTACAGAATTAAATGTGACTGTTAAATAAACATCCATATGTATGCCAGATGTTAGACTTACTGCTTTGGCCTTTTTCGTCTCTTCTTTTGCTTTCTCCTTTTCCTTATTGAATTTGTCTTTCGCCATACCCTTTAACGTTTGCCTCCTGGATGGAGAATGTAGGTTGGATCCAGTATACCCACAAAGTCCCTAAATCCAGCAACATCCACAATTGTGAAGTGGTGTGAATCCTTTATAGTCCTATTGACCAAAGTATCATCAGTCTTTTTTTGTGGATGGAACATGCTTATGTTTAGCACAGAAATGTCTCAACATTGATGAGGGGGTGGTACATCAATTCGGCTTCAGACATCATTGATCATGTTGTTGAGTGCAGATTGAAGTTTCAGACATCATCGATCACAGGCTTGAGTGTGGAACGAAGCTTCGGATGTCACTGATCATGTGTTTAAGATGGAACAAAGCAAGCTTTCGATGCTGTGCTTCACAATATATTTGATCATTTTATTTGACACAGAGCTTTGGTGTCAAGCTGAGCATCAGGTATACTGTTTGTAGGAGCTGCCCCTGCCCCTACCCCTGCCCCTACCACAGCCTGTGTCAGTCCCTGGATACAGGTTATTTCACTATATTAAAATAATAATCAAGCCTTTATAAATCCAAATTTTATGTGTAGGCGTTATATCTTAGAAAATCTAAAAGTTTAAATTGGGTCAATCTAATTTTCCACTTACTCTGGTATGAAGTCACAGTTACTCCTCCCTTCATCTAACCTGATTTATCTTAGTAATATAACAAGGTAGTTTAGCTAGGGGGAGGCAATGGTGTGTTAAATTTGGTACTGAATCGCCTCCAACTCTGAAGAAGCCATGATGTAATGGATCGAGTTTTTCCTGTTTGAACAAATGACACCACTCATGAAAGGTGTGTGTTAATGGGCCAAGATATAGATCTGGAAAAACTTGATGAACTGTAGCTTTTTTTTTAAGCGCTTGTAAAGATTTTTTTAAAGAGTTGCAATATCCTCATATGCAAAGTACACATTAGAATCTAGAAATATGGATTTTGAGTGTCAAATATAGTCAAGTTCATAAATATTTGGACACATACAAGCTTATACTTGGGGTTGTTATTTTTTCCAGATTTTTTTTTGTCCTTGATACTGGTGCACATTTATAGCATGCTGTAATTCCTACACTGTTCACCCCATTTGGATGCAGACACCCTCCAACTTGAAAGCCACCCAAGACTTTTTTTAAGGCAGTGAAGTGGAACATTCTGCAATGACCAAGTCAGCTGTCTTCATTTCCTGCTTGCTCTTAGGGTGTTTTGTCTTCAGTCTTATCTTCAGCAAGTGAAATGCAGCTCAGTTGGATTCAGATCAGGTGATACTTGGTCACTGCAGAACATTCCATTTCTTTGCCTTAAAAAAAGGCTCGGGTGGCTTTCAAATGATGTTTCGGGTCATTGTTCATCTGCACTGGGAATGGGTTTTGAAGCTTATCAGTGGTGGACATCTTGCAGTCAATCCTCTGTATTTACTCTGGTGAAGCCTTCTCTTGATTGTTGACTTGGACACATATATCTACCTCCTGGGCCCTGTACTACGAACGGAGGTTAACCTACCCAGAAGTAACCCAGGGTTCCCCCGCTAAACCGGGGTTGACAAAACCTGGTTATCTTGTTTGGGGTTAAACGGTACTACGACGCCAGTTATGAAGTTGATTTGTTGAACCTGTGTTAACCTTATCAGGGTTAATGTGCGTTCACGTTAAAGGGGAGGTTATCAGCGCAAATCACCACTGTTCACAATAGCACGGTCGCCGTACTTCACGGAGGAAGAATGCGCTGTCATAATGCAAAGCTACGAGGAGTTCAAAACAACATTAAGAGCAAAATCTAACACAGCGGCTGCCAATAAGGAGCGGCAAGCATGTTGGCAACGAATTGCCGATCGGGTAAATGCGCAAGTACATTCTCCCTTCTACATGTTCCAGAACAGAAGTATAGGATGAGAGAAGCTTCATGATCAATCACAAGTCACAGAAAATGGTCCTTCGACGTGGCCCCAGTCATATATAGCTTGTTTAATGTCCGAAAAATCCTGAATAAAATTTGGTATGGTAAATTCATGGAGTCGCCTACTTAAGCTGATATGTGCACAGAGTCACATGAATTAGGATGACTGACTGTTCAGTCCCTTTGACTAAGTTGGTGTCGGTCCTGTGAACATTTCAGAGGCAACAGCAGCGCCAAACGCACCTGGCAACAGGTGAAAATGAAATATAAAAACATCATTCATAATGGGGTGTGCGCGCGCGTGCAGGCAAGCATTCATTTGCCTTTTATTTATTCAAGTTTTATCTGTTTGCCTAATAGTTCAAATTGTTTTGTATATAGTTTATAATGTTGTGTGATATTAATGATAATATTGTGGGAAAACTACTTTGCACGGACGTTCATTTAATTTATTCTATCGTCATTTTGTTTGTTCTGTTTTTGTGTATTTTATTTATTTATTTGTTTGTCTAGTTGTATCTATTTTTCTAATAATATATTTTTTGCATTAATAGTTTGTTTTTTCCTATTAAAATAATCTTGTGTTCTTGTTATAACTTTGTCTATTTATCTGACTGTTTAGTTGTATCTATTTTTGTTACAATTTCAATATTTTTAATATAGAAAGTTTGTTTTTTTCTATTAAAATGTTCTTGTGTGATAACTAGTTCTTGTGTTATATTTATTGTAGTTGTATCTATTTTGTATCTCAGACTTAAATATTTTTGTAAAACAAGTGTTTTTCTATAAAATATTACTGCGTTCTTGATAACTATGTTCTTGAGTGGTTTTTTTTTTTACAGAAAAGCCGTTCTGCATGGACATTCATTGAAGCCCTCATTGTTTTTTAATGGTTATTTATGAGCGTTTAGGGGTTACAATAATGTAAGTCTAGGTTGCTTTATATAAAAGGTATGTCCAGAAATATTGATGTCACTGTCTAAGCAGAGGGATTTGGCTTCTTTAGACGCTGTCTTCTTAAAACTGAATAAATATTTAAAAAGAGCCAAATGAGCCAGTCTTTGGAACGGCTCTTTTCAAAGAACGGATCACAAAGATGTGGATCCCATCAAAGAGCCATAAATCCCATCTCTAATCTGCGCTCTGATATCGCACGGGTCATCCAGGTACGCTGGCATTGTCTCTAGAGGAAATGTCGGTGGAGAGGTGGTGTTTAAAAAGGGTGTGGTTAATCGGAAACCTCGGGTTAACCAAGAACATAACCTGAGACGAGCAGGTTTGAGATGCAGCGTAAGTTGCCATGGCAGCATACCTCAGTTTGAACATAGCCAACTTTCGTAGTATGGGTTAATCGGGAAGTTACGCTGCACGTGATCAAGTTACTCTCGAAGTTACCCTGGTAAGCCAGAAAACCCGCTTCGTAGTACAGGGCCCTGGAGGGTGTTTTTGACTTGGCTCAATGTTGTCAAGAGGTTTTTATTCACTAGGGTAAGAATTCTTTCATGATGTACCACAGATGCTATGGTCTTCTGGGCCTTTTGGTGTTCCTGAGCTCACCAATGAGTTCTTTCTAATTAAGAATGTACCAGATAGTTGATTTGGCCACACCTCATGTATTTGCCATCTCTTTGATGTTTGTTTTGATTTTTCAGCTTAATGATGGCTTACTTCACTGTCAATCCCAGCTCTTTGGACTTATTTTTAAGACATATCACATGAAAGAGAGAGTGCTGTAATATTGAGTAAGTCAGTGTTTCTCAACCACTGGGCCGCAGCCCGTTAGTGGGCCGTGATTTTTTTTTTTCTTCCCCCCAAGTTGAAACTAATTTTTACTCATGGTAGGTACAATTGCTGGATTGCATCCGACGTCACATCCGCCTCATTAAGTTACGGTCACACTGCAGCTCACGATGTTTTGTGACGGGTTATCAATGAAAATGAGGCATTTTGGTAGCGATGCTTGTCGATATACACGCGAGTTAAAAGTTGTGGTCACACAGCAGGCGAACACTTGACTGTCACACCTTTGCGTGCTCGAGTCTGACGCAGCTCGAGTGGCCACGTCCACTCACGGAGCATGTGCGCGCTCTTGGGACCCAGTCGTTATGGGAAACACCTGATGCTGATTTGAGCGCAATCAGAACATGCAGATATGGACACTTTTCACAGAGGCTTTGCGAAATATTGTCATTATCACGGTCATGTTTGTTCCAAGCCATGTTTATAACACTGTTTAAATACTCTGCTTTATGGTTCTGCTTTCTGTTTTGCTTTCATTTTTATACATATCACGCCTGCTAATAAACACTCTTCCAGCACTTAGCTCCGTCTCCCGCCATCTATCTTGTAGTGTTCTGATCCCCAGATCTATAACCCAGCCACATATAAAAAGTCATTCTCCTCCATGCTCTTCCAGGTTTTCATCTGTGTCCCCGTGTAGAACGATGTCTGCAGCACCAGGTAGTTTGAGATGTCAGGGAACTCAACAGATGGATCATTTTCCAACTCATAGGAAAAATCCTTCTTTTCTGACTAGACGTGTAGCACCGAGTTGTCTATAATCCATGCACAATGAGATTGAGTGGAATAACCGACACCCAATTATTTTTGTTTAGTGACTGAAAGCTACTGAATTTGAAATCACAGACTTCCAAATTTATTATTTTTTTTAAACTAGAACAATTAATGATGAATGAATGAACCCTTTATTATCACTGTACCAGTGAAATTGACCATCAACCTATCCTTACAGAGGGGGAACTGGACAGGAAGACAGGGATAAAAGAAAAAGAAACAGTAGTAACATGAGGAAAGATGAGGAAAAAAAAAAGAACACCCCCCCCACACACACACACACTATGCTCCTATCAGGAGTACAGTGTGGGAGCATTTAAAAACCTCCGCCCAAGCACACAATAACACAAGTACACTTTAAAACACGGGACTTGAGGGGGGGAAAGGGGGGGCAATCAGGGGTGGGGGGTAAGGGGGTAGGAGGGGAGGGGGTAGAGGTAACCCAGCGCAAGCAAGCAGCTGTCCGCTCCTGCAGCCATGAGGGCGCTGGTCACGCACCCGCTTGTCATACTGGGGTGAAAAACGGTGACCGCGGAAAATTACGGAAGGAATGCGAAGAATGCGAGAGTGTCTCCCAGCAGTGACCTTCTGGGGGAAATGTTTCCCCAGCAACGGCCTTGATCGAGGCCGGTGCTGTTTAGGGAGCCGAATGTTGATAAGATAGAGATTGTTTGGTCTTTACACATCCAGACCACTCGTCCATATCTGTCCATTCTGTTCAATTCAATTTGGTCTCCAAAATACTTATTCCTTGCAAAGCCAAAAGCGTCTCCAAGATGACAACCATGTTGTGGTTCAAGTTCTAATAGCCACAGTCTGAGTGCCGATAGCTTTGCCCACCGCTTCAATCATATTGGGCAGCTTTATGGGGCTTTGAACAGCTGTCACCTTTGTCTGATTTCCTCGATATACCAGGGCAATGCCTAATCCAATCAGCAAAAGTCTGGTAATCATGGTTCCGAATAGGTAGATATCTTCAATGTCCTCCACAGACGTTCCGGCAGGACAGGCGGGTTCCCCCAAACCCAGGCTTCTCGTCGAGAAAACTGTCAATTTCGTTAGGAGACCAGTTTATCAAATCCATGCTTTTTTAGTTTAGAAATTCAATGCGGAGAGTCTCTCAAAAAAAACAAGATACTTGAAAAAAAAAAAGCATAGGCAGACGAGACGAAACAGAGCACAAGCAGGGAAAAAAAAAGGAGAGGAGAGCAGAGAAATGTGACCGCCTTCCGTGAGAGCACGGAGAGAAAAAAAATGAATTTATCTCCACGTGACCCTAAATTCTCCGCTATTTTTTCCTGCTTCACCATGACCCAATACAAGATACTACATCATGCATCACGTGGTGGGCTTTCCCCGTTCACACAAGGCATTGTGGGATACAAATTTGAAACAGGAGAGAAAAACGGAGGACGCGAGTGTGCGAATGAAACGTGAAAGAGCGACTACAGTAACGGAAAGAAAGCGAGAAGAAAAGACGTTATGTTCTATACGAAGGAAAGGAAACGCAGGACCAAACTAATAAATATGGGCGCTCAGCGAGCACCTCGGTGTGATCAGCTGTTCGTTTAGCGACAGAATGATGGAACTGTCAGTGCACGCTCAAAGGGAAACCTGTAGATGGCAGTAATGCAACACTGTGGATGCCAGTTGCTGTAAAACCCAAAAGAAGGTGGTCAACCTGTGCATGCGCACACGGACTTCCTCTGTCTGCTTGACTGCGCCAAGCAAGCAATTTCATACACATTATTTGCTTTAATCCCCTCAAATTAAATAACTTCCCAGCCACAGAATGGCCTGATATTTTGTGAGATATTACAGAAATAAACATATCACAATCACCACATTTCAGACGGAACTAAATTTCACCGATTTTATGAAATCGAAAGGCCATCTAGCTTTAAATAAAACACTGTATGGAGTCTTTTGATACTAAAAAAAAAAAAAAAAAAAAGCAGCATGAAAAAATTGCTACATTTAGCTCTGAACCCAAAATCTTTCACAAGGAGAGAAAAGTCAGTAACGGAATGATGCCAGAAAAAAATGAATTCATTTTTTAAAATTTAAACCAAGATTTCTCTGAAGCGACGTTGCTGTAATTGGGGTTGTGATGATTTTTAAATCTGGTTTTCGGTACATTTCGCCTTGGAGTCCAGACTTCAGCAACATGACTGAGCTGACGGGTTAAGGCCATCTTAATCATTCCATCATTTTGGCCTCTCCGCTGAAGAACTGCTCATATCCGTCCGTTATCTATAGCGCTTATCCATCAGGGTCGCGAGGGACGCTGGAGCCGATCCCATCTGACTTTGGGTGAGACACACTTTCAAATTATCATTACCATTTTTTTTCTACTTTCAGCCAAAAATTTGAATGTCAGGTGGTGTTTTTTTTTTTTTTTAAAACAATTGTGTGAAAATTTTCATTTTCTTCTGTAATAAATGCTAACTGAACACTGTACACTTGTTGAACATTCAGTGTTGGATATTATTTCATGTTAGTGAACTCAAAATACTCTCCAATGAAAACCTTTGCAGAAAGTGAGAGCAGCCTGCGAGCGCAGTCACGAGCTTGTGAAATAGAGAGGAGTGGGCGGGGCTGGCAGGTGGTATCATTTATTATCCTACAGGTAGGACAGGTTTAATCCAGAGCCTGGATTACTGTCTGGATGGAGTTTCACATGTCCTCCACATGTCCATGTAGGTTTCCTTCAGGTTCTCCGGTTTCCTCCCAGAGGCACATACACGTGTGAGCGAGCATGAGAGAGACATCCTGTCATTTGAAGCCGGTCCACTCAATTGATCAGTGCTGTGATTGTTCAGGAATTGAGTGACACCTCACACATTGTGTAGATTACTGAATCAGTTTTATTTTATTCATGAGTCAATAAATCAAAAAAATCACCCAAATCTGAAAAATATCGAAAAACACCCATCACTTATAAACCCTAATGTACAAATCTAGGCTTTTAAAAATCACTGCAGGCTTCAAAACCTTGCTTCATCAAGTGTTCAGAAGCTAAGCTTCAAATAAAGTAATGAGCATTTCTACTGTTTTAATGCAACTATACAACTAAAAAGGTGACGTGGTGCAAAGCATTTTACATCTCTCACACAATCCATAGAAGAAAAAAAAAACCCAAAAAAACAATCGTCCAGAACTGTTCACGCTAGCAGATGACGATGAGTCAAGTTTGTCGACAAAGTGTGGGCGTGGCTCACTTTTAGGCTTTTAAACACAAATCAATCACCGCAACACACTTTTCTGAGACACTGTAGACATTTGATCTAAAACACAGTTCATGTTAACATTTTCTACGGAACCTTTTTAATAATTTGAATTTATGAAAATTAGGTTAAAAAAAGTCATTCATTTTCTCTTTTCTTTGCTGGCGGTTGGTTGGTTGGTAAAGCGCCTCTCGCCCATCATTAGCTGGGATAGGCTCCAGCTTGCCTGCGACCCTGTAGGACAGGATAAGCAGCTACAGATAATGGATGGATGGATGGAAAAGCTATCCATCAATCAGATCTCTATCTTTACGTGTAGCATAAAGTATCCTGATGTGATATTTTAGTCACATCAGCACTCCTACAGGTAGGAACTCGAGTTGTGATTGGGGAACTGAAGACACGTTGGACCGCTCGCGTGATCTACTGGATTCGTCTCAGGAATCAGGTGAAATCACAGAAAATGAGCATTTACACCATTAAACAGTGTGCTTAATCTCTTGGATTATCATTACCATTTGTAAATGTGTTGACACTTTTGTAAGCCTGTATAATGTTTTCAGGCAAAAAAAAAAAGAAATCCTGAAGTGTTAATTTTTCAGTGGCTTCTGCCACTGATGCCAAATATACAGTTGTCTAATGATAGCCAAGTTGAACATGCATCAGTGAACTCAAAACGTTCTCCGTAAATAGCGAGAGTGGCCTGCGAGTGCAGTCAAGATGGAAAGGAGTGGGCGGGGCTTACAGGCATCGTCATCGAGTTAAAGACACCTGAGCAAATGATTGACGTACGAACCTAGAATGAATCGGCTCAGGTCCTGTTTTATTGTGAAGAAAAAGTAATTTGTGCGTGATAACGCGTCCCAGCGCGCACTGGTAAAATAATCAGACCTCACAGGATATCATGGCAGTGTAATAGTGTCCAGATGATTACATCATTTTAATCTCAGAACCCCATCACAAGCCTTCACTTTGCTCCAGATGTGTGTAGTGTAATCTGTTCAATCTCTCTTCGAGTCCCCGTTTATTTTATTAGCATTAGTTTGGGTTAAAACCCAGTCTGTTTCTCCACCGGGTTTAAAGTGAAAGCTCGTGCCCTCCACTTTCCTCCAGGCCACGTTTTAGCATCTAATACAACTGTTCTAGGATTCTACAATCTGCGTTTTCGTATTAATAGTGTCACCACTACCTGAGAAACGTACACAAGTTTGCTACTAGGGATGCATCGATCTTAAACGATACACCTTATTCTACACATCAGCAAGGAACCGAAACGGACCACACACACACGTGAAGTCAGCGAGACAGCGTCCCCTCCTCCTCTGCAGACCAAACAGGTTCAGCATGGACTCCAGAATAAAGCACAACTTTATGTTCTACACATGAACCATCGAGAGCATCCTGGCTGGAGAGATCACAACCAATACAGGAGAAGCTCTGAGCAGGACCACATCATCAGGTCCAAACACTCAGAGGAGCAGTGTGACGACCTGAAGGATCATCGACCCCAGCCACAGACTATTCCAATCCCCCAGGAGGTACCGGAGAATCCAGTCCAGAACCAGCAGACTCAAACCTTCATACTGAACTCCATCACTTTCTACTTCCCCACATTAGATATTTTAACTTATTGCTAGTATTATCGGATCTATACAGGAGGGAGAAGGTTAAATCTCACTGCAACGCTGATCCGGACGTGATGATCCGGAAGTCTTGAATCTAAAATGCGAAACCTACTTGGTATTTTATTCAGTCGGAGGGTGAGGAATATTTTATTATTTCGCTCTGTGTATGATGGCTGTCTCAGTGTGCTCCTGATATTGAAAGAGGATTTCCCCCCCAGTAGAGCGCCAGATTTGGGGGGATTTTGGGAATCATTGTAAGATGCTGTAGTTCCTCATGATGTTTTCAAACAGCACAGTTTGTGCAATTTCCTGTCATGTGTTCATGAGTGTAATAACATCCAGAAGAATTACATCATGAAGTATGATCACATGAAGCAGATAACGGTACCGGACTTTTTTTTATTTAAAGGAGAAAATAGGCACAGTATGGGACCGATACCTGATACCAGCGTCAGTATCGATGCATCCCTAGTTGCGATTGTGAAAGAAGCTGGTTTTGATGAAGTCCTGTACCAAATGTGAGCTCTGTCATTGAGTCTGTAATTAATACTTTACTCTGAGTGCAATGCACCATGATTCAGTCTCTGAGGTAAATCCAGTTTTTTTTCCCCCCTGTGGAAAAAAAACAAACAAAAACCATACTGGGGTGGGTTTCCCAAACGCCTCTTAACATTAAGAGCATCAGAGAGAGAGAGAGAGAGAGAGAGAGAGAGAGAGAGAGTGTGTCATTGTGACGCTCGCTCTACCATTTAACGATGCTTTTGGGAAACCCACCCCTGGTTAGTTGAGGTATGTCTTTGGTTTAGGCCATGCAAAATTAAACAGCTTGATCCTGCTTAAACAAAAAGGAAAGGAAGAGAGGGGAAAAAGGAAAGACCCCCCCACCACACACACACACACACACACACACACACACACCACCTGTTGAATAGGCATGTGTAATAATCCATTATAATAAATAATTTCACTCGCACTGATTATCGAGAGATTCGGACTATTTCTCGATAATCCCCTCGAGCGACTCGGCAAAATGGCGTCCAATCGCTTCGTCACCGTAAGTGAGGAAGAATTACAGATGATGAAAGAAAAGGCTGTTCCTAAAAGCACTAAAGATGCTCCGAAGTTTGGTCTTCAAATATTCAAAGGGAAGCTGGGGTTGGGATTTATTTTATCGATTTCAAAACAAAACTATTTTATGTGACTCGGCGTCGACCAGTGACGCGAGTCTGTACCTCAGAGTTATTACACTTACATGAAGATTGAACATTTTTTTTTTGTAATAAATCACTTGTGCATTTATACTAAAATAATTCTCTGCCTCAGTGAATAATCGGTGAATTATTTAATTTACTTAATGGTTGGCTAAAATGCTCTAATCCTGAACAGCACTATAAAACCGGTACACAGCGTGATCAGGATCATGGAGTTAATTGAGCCACTTAAATATTTTTCAACCCCCCCGTCTGCAATGATACTAGCTCGCTAACGTCAACTCTGTAGCTACGCCTTCAGTTTTATTGCTATAGAAACATCTCTTGTCGGTCAATAACTCAAAGCTGTTTAACTTTGCATGGCATTACATTCAGATAAAAGGTACACTTTATATACACACACACACACACACACACACACACACGTTTGCTGCACCTCTCCACAGTTACAGGTGGGGGGAGGGAGGTCAGTGCAGCAGAGCAGCTGTTCATCAGCGGGTCTCCATCCTACGTCTTTTTGGAGGAAAGGTCCACAGCTTTCATGATAACACTGGCGCGAGACGTGGAGGTGGTGCTGAGGTCAAAGGTGAGGGCAGGGAGAAAGGGGCGCCAGGGCTCCATGTCGTAGCTGATCATGGGAGAGTCCTCTCGGCTGCACGTCACCCAAAAGTTCCTCTTTTCTGAGATGAATGAGTGCGTTTTCTCCAGAAGGCTAGGCGCTATCCTGAGCACAGAGGAGCAAGACTGCCTCGAACTGACAGACAGGTCCTGAGGCTTGGGGGGGGGGGGGGGGGGGGGGAGGAAGGGGAAGAAATGAATACACACTTTAGCTTTCAGTCAGTCAGTCAGTCATGTCTACTCTGAGAACCATTTTAAATGTTTTATTAGTTATTAAAAACGTGTGTTAAACATCTGCTGTAATAATAATATTAAAGTTCAATTTATATAGCGCCTTTCACAAACCCAAGGACGCTTTACACAAGAGTTACCACCAAAAAAAAATTAAAAAAAATAGGAAGAATAGTGTGAGGCAAAGAGAAAAGTTTTCAAGTTAGCTTTGAAGGAAGAGAGAGTGGAACAGTCACGAAGTGATTGCGGTAACGAGTTCCAAAGTTTAGGAGCAGCAACATTGAATGATCTGCCACCCATAGATTCCAGTTTAAAACGTGGAACAGTCAGAAGTCCACAGACAGAAGATCTGAGGGAGCGCGAGGGACAGTACAAATGAATTAGCTCACAGAGATAGGAAGGGGCGAAACCATGAAGAGCTTTGTAGGTTCATCTCATCTCATCTGTAGCCGCTTTATCCTTCTACAGGGTCGCAGGCAAGCTGGAGCCTATCCCAGCTGACTACGGGCGAAAGGCGGGGTACACCCTGGACAAGTCGCCAGGTCATCACAGGGCTGACACATAGACACAGACAACCATTCACACTCACATTCACACCTACGCTCAATTTAGAGTCACCAGTTAACCTAACCTGCATGTCTTTGGACTGTGGGGGAAACCGGAGCACCCGGAGGAAACCCACGCGGACACGGGGAGAACATGCAAACTCCGCACAGAAAGGCCCTCGCCGGCCACGGGGCTCGAACCCAGGACCTTCTTGCTGTGAGGCGACAGCGCTAACCACTACACCACCGTGCTGCCCTGGCTTTATAGGTTAAAAGCAGGATTTTGTATTTAATCCGAGAGATAACTGGCAACCAATGCAGTTGCTGTAAAACAGGAGTGATGTGAGCAGTGCGCTTGGTGAGTGTGAGGACTCTTGCTGCTGAGTTTTGGATAGACTGCAGGCGATTGAGCAATGTGGCAGGGAGACCATAAAAAAGGAGAACTGCAATAGTCAAGACGAGAAAAAAATAAATGCATTGACCAACATATTGGCATCAGTTTCCAAGAGAAAAGGGCGGAGACGTGCAATATTGTGGAGGTGAAAGAAAGCATTCTTAGTAATTAGTTTAAGATGGGGTTCAAACGTAAGGGTGGAGTCAAAGAGAACTCCAAGGTTTTTTCTATAACTTGGGAAGGACTAATAGACACACCATCAACATCAATAGTAAAACTGGAGAAATTCTGAACCTGTCTTTTGGTACCTACTAATAGAGCCTCCGTTTTGCCAGCATTAAGTTTAAGGCAGTTCTTATGCAGCCATTGCTTAAGGTCAGTGATGCAAGTCCTTAGCAGCTGAACAGAGGCTATGGAAGGGGTGATAGTGATGTAGATTTGAATATCATCAGCATAACAATGAAAGTTAAGGCCATGGTTACAAATAATCTGGCCTATAGGAGAAACATAGAATATAAAAAGAAGGGGACCAAGGACAGAACCCTGAGGCACACCTTGAGCAACAGTAGCAGTTTTATGAACACCAATAGAAATAAACTGTTGCCTGTTTGCTAGATATGACTGAAACCAGGCTAAAGCTAAGCCAGTAATACCAAAAGAAGATAGTCTGGAAATGAGTCTGTCATGATGTACGGTGTCAAAGGCAGCTGTGAGGTCCAAGAGAACAAGGACATTGAGATGATCAGCATCAGTTGAGAGCAGGAGGTCATTAACAACTCTTAAGAGAGCAGATTCAGTGCTATGCATATTGCGAAAGCCTGACTGAAAGGGTTCATAGAGATTATTACGAGCAAGGAAAGTATGAAGCTGAGAGGCTACAACTCGTTCCATTACTTTAGCTAGGAAAGGGAGATTTAAAATGGGTCTGTAATTGGACAGTGAAAGAGAATCTCGACCAGGTTTCTTTAGTATTGGTGTAACTGAAGCAAATTTGAGGGAGATGGGAACAGTGCCTAAAGCAAAACACTGATTAATCATATGAGCAATATAAGGGGAGATAGCAGATACACGGGATTTAAGAAGTGCAGTGGGTGCCGGGTCCAACAGACATGAGGAGGAGGAGGACTGAGTCATGATTTCTGATACTTTAAGAATCAACAGGAGAGAAAGCAGAGAGACAGCAGTCAGCTTTATGAGGAAGAGCTACTAGCGGAACAGAAGAATGAATTTCAGAATGAAAGTGTTGGTAAATACTGGCAATTTTATCCTTGAAAAAATCCAAAAAAGCCTGACACTGAGCAGGGGAGCTGGGAGTGGTCGAGGAAGGAGGCTGAAGAAGTTTATTTATTGTATTAAACAGAGTTTTGGGTCTGTAGTTGCCACTCTTAATGATGTTAGCATAGTAGGAGGATCGAGCAGCATTAAGAGCATCCTTATACTTTATGATGTGTTCAGAGAAGAGTGAAAGATGAATAGTGAGGCCAGTTTTCTTATAAAGGTGCTCTAGCCGCCTTCCCTTGGCCTTCATGGCCCTAAGCTCAGAGATGAACCAAGGAGAGGCGCGATTTGCGGAGACCTGTCTAGTTTTAAGGGGAGCGAAAGTGTTAAGTGTGTTAGATATAGTATTATTGTAAATAGAAACCATATCATCAGGAGAGGAAACCTCAGCAAATTTACAAAAAGAAGAGAGGAGAGAGGCAGAGAAAGAATGCACATCAACAGAAGGTAGGTTATGGAAAGAGACAGTAGAATGCAGAGGAAGTTTAGAAGAAGGCACACTGAGACAACACTCAATCAACCTGATCAGTAAAACCTCCATCAGAACCCGATACAGATACAATTTTTACACCAGTAGAGCAAAGCAAGTCAAGTATATGACCAGGATTATGTGTGGGAAAGTCAACATGCTGAGTTCAACCAAAACATTCAAGAGCTCATCAGTCAGGGAGCAACTAGCGTCAACATGAAGATTCAAGTCACCCAGAAGAATGAGATGAGGCTACAGTTAGCAGTTCATTCAGTTCAGACAGAAAAAAAAAAAAAATGATGATTTGGGAAGTCGATAGATTAAGATCAGCAACATCGGTGTGGGCGTGGAGGTTTTCAAAGCCAGATATTCACAGGATGTAACATCATGAAAAACAATCTCTAAGTTTCAAACCACATCGGAAAACTGCAGCTAGACCTCCAGCCTGCCCTGTGAGACGGGGCTTTGAAATATACGTGTATCCAGATGGTGAAGACATATTTAAATGTAGATAGTCCTCAGCCTGTTGCCATGTTTCCACCAGCAGAAGTATGTCCAGGGTCTTTTGGATAATTAGGTCATTAATGAGTGACGCTTTGTTGGTGATGGAGCGGGAGTTTAAAAGGCCAATCTTCGCAGGAAACACAGGTAACAACCCAGAGACAGCAGAACATTGCAGTTTCCCAAGTGAGCGAAGAACACTGTGATTAACTCCATGAGCGTTCTTGTTGACCTTGGCAATCCGATTGCGAGTCCATATGATGGGTACGGAAGACTCCGAAGCATAATGAGCAGTCGGAGAGCGGTGAATATACCGAGGGTGGCGTGCGATTCCAATAGAGCGGCACAGATTAAATGCCGCGTAATCCAAGCGGTGCCGCGCACTAAGGCTTTTTAATTCCTCCGGCGAGTAGGTGTAAAACATGGGTAAAAGCCCGGGCCACAAAACCAATACAAAATCTTGGTGTTTTCATTGATAGCGAGCTCAACTTTGACAGTCACATGAAAGCAATCACTAAATCGTCATTTTATCACCTAAAAAACATTTCCAAACTAAGAGGACTTATGTCAAAAAAATGATTTGGGAAAAACTTATCCATGCCTTCATCTCTAGTAGGGTTGATTACTGCAATGGCCTTTTCACAGGCCTGCCAAAAAAGACCACCAAACGACTTCAGCTGGTTCAAAATGCAGCGGCTAGGGTTCTCACACGAACAAAAAGAACAGAGCACATTACTCCAATTCTAAGGTCCCTTCACTGGCTTCCAGTAAGCTACAGAATTTACCTTAAAGTATTGCTGCTGGTGTACAAATCTCTAAATGGTACAGGGCCCAATTACCTCTCTGATATGTTGCAGCGGCCTAACCCAATCAGATCTACCAGATCGCAGCAGAAAAATTTACTGGTAAAACCAGTTGTTAAAGTGTGGTGAAGCAGCTTTTAGCTCCTATGCCGTACAGCTATGGAACCAACTGCCAGAGGACATTAAAAATGCTCCTGCTGTTGGCAGCTTCAAATCTAGATTAAAGACCAAGCTGTTCTCAGATGCTTTCTGCGAACTGATTAATATCATCTTTACATGTTTTAAACTTTACTTAACTTTTACTCCATTTTATTCTGCTGTTTTTACTGAACTTTCTCTCTTCTTCCCCCTTTATTTTATGTAATTTTATTTTCTATTGTTTACTGTTTTGCCTTTACCTCTGTAAAGCACATTGAACTGCCACTGTGGATGAAACGCGCTATAGAAATAAACTTGCCTTGCCCAGACCCACAGTCACGATCCAAAAACAGATGGACAGACGCAGTCCAATGTAAGGTGCAAAGCCACCTAGCCTTAGCCTGGCAAGCCGGACTAAATGTGCATGTTTAGTCTGGCCTCGCTCGTAGACATTTCCGAAGGGTGTGGGAGGAACAACCCGCTGTCTTTCAAACTGTCTCTGTGCGTATAGGCCAACGCTCTGACCAATCAGCGCAACAGTGACTGTGACGTAGTCAGAGCGACAGAAAGCAGTGGGGGAGACCTTGAAATAAATAATTTTTCAAAATGCGTATTAATTAATAAACAGGTTCTAGATATTAAGAAGTTTGGAGATAATGACCACAAGTTTGGAGTCTGTACCACATACTTAACATGCACTTATTTTTTTCAAGTGTTTTTCAAGGGTTTGCTTAAACTGTTTTTGAGAGTTTTTATTTAGTGGCGTTTGGTGAAATAATTTGCCTTAAATTTAAAATAACGGGAAAATAAGAAACAATCAAAAAGTAATGTTTCAAAGCTGTTTATTAATTCTTCGTACTGCACAAACTAGCCCCATCCTTTTGGCTACGAGCGGAGCCAGCTGGTAGATCAGACTTTTGCCATAGCTGGTCGGCAAAACAGCGAAAACGTCCTTCTTGAAAAGGAATGAGCGGAGAGCCTCTTCCTGCTCATGTTTCAACCAAAACTCCAAGTCTAATTCTTCTAAAACTGATTCCAAAGCGGAGTCAAACGCGCGCTGTTCACTAGCCGTAGCCATCTTTCCTGTTGTGCTTTCTCCAGCGTCGCGCAGCTTTGTCGTCACTCCTGCAAAAGCCTGCCCAAAGAATCCAAACAAAAACCTTGCGTTGTGATTGGCGGGCACGATTTGATGCCCGGGGTGTTTTGTTGATATGGTGCGAGGCTAGACCCACTCGCAGGCAAAAAATATTTTTGGCCGCTAGGCGGGTGGGTCTAGTTTACTAGGCTAACCTAGCATAACACCGCTCATAAACGTAGCCAAAACACCAGCGGTTCCACACCCAGAGTACAGTGCAGGAAGCAATTTGACTAACCAGCACATAAAACAGACAACAGCGTAGCGAAAGGTGGAAACTCACTCACCACTGCTGAAGTCAAGCGGGTGGAAAGAAAGCGGGGGCTCGCAGGCGGGTTAGCTACAGGTGACTGCAAAAAGCCGGTGTCAAAACCAAGCAAGAAGTGTCCGAAAGTAACCAAAAATAAAAATGGATAATACATTGCCAAAAAAAAATCAGAAGCACAGTTAAAGAAAACAAAAAAAAAGAAAGAAAGAAAACGCCGGGGAGAAGAGGCAGCAAACTCGTGCACTACGTACTCTCAACCGGAAACACTAAAGTTAGTGATGCACTCACTAACTGGATAGATAGCTGGTTTTTCCAGAGCAAACCATGCTGTAAAGGTGCCTTTCACATTTTACCCCTCAATAATAATTCAGTCCAATTAATCCCAGCTGATGAGCGCTCCTACAGGTCATCATTTGTCGTTTTCACACTTCAAGCATTTAATAAGCTCATTAATGACTCACTGCGTGAGGAAAAACTTCAACTGTGCACTGCACGGCTGTGAATGCTCGATCCAGCGGTTGGTTATTCTACAGCGACATGTTATTTTACAGTTCTTCACATAAACATCAGCAGCTGTGCAACAGTCCAGCAAAATAATGTTAAACACGGCGGTGATCTTCATCCACTCAGACACGACCACGTTTCAGCGTAGCAGCGTGGAAGAGTGTAACTGCACCGCGGCTCGATTTTTAATTCTGTTTTTAATGCCTGGTTTTGAACAACACATGGTGAGACTCTGAAATTAAAAGTGGGGAAACAACCAAACTGAAAATACAGCTGCATAGAGTCGCTCACAAGAACGACAAACAGCTTTAAACTTAAACAGAAAAAAAAAATTACAAATTTAAACAAAAACCCCTAAAAGCCTCCAAACTAAAACTACAAAAATATCTTTACTATAAAACACCTACAACTAAAAATCTCTCTAGACACTGAAACTTAAAAAAAAAAACAAAAAAAAAACCCCACACTAGACAGAACTCGACACCAACGGCGTCGATGGGGACGCCTCCGCCCGGTAGACCACACGCCTTATGAAGTTGTGATTTGGGGATGGACATTTGACCTCACAGTAATCTTGACCTGGTGAAATTACTTGCATCAGCCTTGGAGATGGTGTTCATGAGGTTTTCGGACAGACATTTGACCTCACAGTGACCTTGACCTTAGACCTTTTGATCTCAAAATCTAAATCAGTTCATGTTTGTCCCAAAGTGCACAAATAGTGAAAGTTTGGTGAAATGCCTTTCATTAACCTTTGAGATATCGCGTTCACAAGGTTTCGGGACGCACGCACGCACGGACGGACGGACAACCCGAGAACATAATGCCTCCTGCACCTTACGGTGGCGGAGGCATAAAAAACCCCCACACCCGTCTAAACCTCAAACACAATGAAAAACTAAAACCTTAAAAATAAGACACTAAAAAATAGAACACATTTAAAATAAAAACAGCAAAAAAGCTAAAATCTCTAAACATAAAAATAAAAAAAAAATCTAAAATGGGTTGGCACAGTGGTGTAGTGGTTAGCGCTGTCGCCTCACAGCAAGAAGGTCCGGGTTCGAGCCCCGTGGCCGGCGAGGGCCTTTCTGTGTGGAGTTTGCATGTTCTCCCCGTGTCCGCGTGGGTTTCCTCCGGGTGCTCCGGTTTCCCCCACAGTCCAAAGACATGCAGGTTAGGTTAACTGGTGACTCTAAATTGAGCGTAGGTGTGAATGTGAGTGTGAATGGTTGTCTGTGTCTATGAGTGCGTTTACATGCACACAGAGAATCGAATTTCTGCCGTTGCTCGACTGAAATCGAAGTTCTAAATGGCATCTTAGCTCAGCTGAAATTGAACCGAACTCGATTTCTTGTAATCGAGCTACGCGACCTAGATTATGCGATTTTTGCCGAGCTACTTAGTGCATGTAAACCCTATCGAGCTACGTAGTCGAGCTACTTACTTCAGCACTGCCCCTTCCGGAAGTGACGAGACCACAAGCGGGAAACACAACAGCCTCGGTCGGCATGACACTTCACCTTAGCCGCCACTTTATTAGGAACACTTGTGTCTGGGCATGTACACACCCATTTCCAATTAGTTGGTAAGTTATTAGCATGTTAGCAGGCTAACAGTTAATATGTTCATTACAGATCAACTTCAACTTAGTGGCCATTTTATTAGGAACACTTCTGTTTGTACATACAAACTACAAACACTCTTCTCGTGAACACGGAACTGATAACTTTGTTTATACTCTTGAATAGCTCTTCTTCATGACGACAACCGGAAGTGTACCAACACGATGGGGCGTGTAGCGCCACCTGTGGCTCGGGTGCACAATGTACCTCACACAACAGCTCGATTTCCTTGTGTGCATGTAGGATTGGATTTCTCTGGCACCCCTGCTGGGACCCTCAGCTCGATTACCGACAGCAGCTCGATTTGGATGTGCATGTAAACGTACTGTATGTGTCAGCCCTGTGATGACCTGGCGACTTGTCCAGGGTGTACCCCGCCATAATACGAATATTAAATAAAATTAATTTAAAAATAAAATCAAGCTTCCTAATTTCCCTCCAGCTTCTTACTGTTTAAAAACTGTGCCTCTTCTCCCACAGTAACGCACCCAGTGTGACCTGCAGCACTGAAACTCGACACCGTTCATTTCCATCTCAAAAGGGAGGGAGGGAGGGAGGGAGGGATTCCCCCCAGCACAGACACACAAAAACCTGAGGTCTGATTTTTGTGGACCTGAAAAGTTTCCCTGAATGAATCAGCTCTATAAAAAGGTAAAACCTCACGATCCCCCGCCACCAGTGTTTTATGAAGCCCCCTTAACACTTATGCCCTTATAAGCCCATTGCTTTAATATGGACTTATGATGCAAGTGATTTTGATTTTATTTAATATTTGTATTGTGTTCTTTCCATTGTAGATATGGTTTTTAAATTGTTTAAAAATTTTACATTTAGAGATTCTTAGTTTTAGCTTTTTTGCTGTTTATTTTAAAAATTTATTCTACTTTTTAGTGTTTATTTTTAAGGTTTTAGCTTTTCATTTCTTAGGTTTAGACGGTATGGGTGGTTTTATTATTATTTTTTTTTTAAGTTTCAGTGTCTAGAGAGATTTATTTATTTTTTTTAAGTTGTAGGTGTTTTATAGTCAGACGCTCAGGGAGTCAGTGTGAGTGCGGTGTTGATGCTTACACACCTCCGAGTCTCCCCCGCTGTGTGCGCTCTCCGCGTCGCTCTCTGTTAGAGGAAAACAGCAGAATGAGTCAAACTCAGCGTGGTGTTTAATCAACCTCAGATACAACACTCATCTTCAATACTGACATTTTAATTCCCCATTTAATAATAATTTTAAAAAAAAAATCTTTCTGAATGGACTCTACACAGGGCTTCTGCTTACCGTTTACACTTAAAAAAAAACTAAAAATAAAACCTAAAAATCACTACAAACTAAAAATGTATTAAATAAAGGGTTTATATATATATATATATATATATATATATATATATATATATATATATATATATATATCTCAAAATCACCAAACCTAGCACTACAAACCTAAACATCCCTATTAGCTTGAAAAACCTCCATGAACATAAAAATCGATAAACCAAAAATAAATAAAAATTTTACCAAATGAAAAGCCCTAAACTTAAAAAAGGACCCCCCCCCCAAAAAAAAAAAAAAAAAGTCATTACAAACTAAAACAAGACATGGTCATCACTATCCCCCACCACGAGCATTTTATGAAGCCCTCTTAACACTTATGCCCTTAAGCCCATTGCTTTAATATTTACTTATGAAGTAAGTGCCATGACCCCTTCATTAACCAATACCCAGACTTTTCTCAGTAGTATGAGCGCGCAAAGTCTCAGTGATGCAGCTCAGAGTTTCTGAGAAAACTTGTCCAAACTGAGTCCACTTGTACAAAGTCCAATAACAAAAACCGAGGGCCATAACTCTGAAAATAATAATTTCTCGTAAGTGATTTTCGAACTTGACTTAGATCATGAATAGTAATATGAGCACACAGTTTCACTGATGCAGCTTCTGTAGCTTCTGAGAAAACTTGTCCAGATTGAAACGGACAGACAGACGGACAGACTCCATTCCTATATCCCCCTGCACACTTTGTGGTGGGGGATAATTTATATTTATTTTAAAAACCCTCTATAACCTTAAAGCCTCTATGAACATAAATGTAAAGATATCTATAAACCTAAAAAAATAATGAACTTAAATCCCCCCCCCAAAAAAAATCTAAATAAAAATACCCTAAACTTAAAGAACCCCCCACCCCAAAACACTAAACCTAAAAATCCCCTCCAAACTAAAAACATCTCTAAACCCAGGAGACGCCAAAAACTAAAAATCTCTAAACCTAATAAAAGCACACTGAAAAATGGGGAAAAAAAAAAGCCCCTACAAGTTTAATATTTCTAAATCTAAAACATGTTACAAACTAAAATTAAAAATACCTACAGACCTTAAAAAAAAAAAAAACACTACAATGTAAAATGTGAAATTCTTGCATGAAAAAAAGCCATGTTAAATAAAACCAACCAACCAACCAACCAACCTCACCCCCACACACTACAAACAAACGAAAAAATGCCTGAACACAATAAAATGCACTAAAATCATTATTTTATTTATTTATTTTTAAATCTCTAAACCTAATAAAGTCCTGTGCAGTATGTGTGGATGAGGAGAGGACTTGAGTCCAGTGGAAAGTTACTGAACGCCACGCCCCCTAACGCAGGGAGTAAAAGTGCCGAGTGAAGGACAGTCCCACTTCCTCCGTGGCTCAGTGTGAGGACTGATTACACAACACAAAGAATAACGAGAAGACCAAGTCCTCCATCACTGGCCTTTAAAGTCTTTCATATCACTGAAGCCAAGTGTCTGAGGTTATTGTACTGCATCATACGCTGCCCCGCCCAAAAACAAAACAAAAAGCACCAACACCTGGTTGCTCTGCCTTCATCTTTGATTACAGCATGCATAAAATCTTCTCCAGCATCCCAAAGACACTCAGTGGGGTTAAGGTCGGGACTCTATGGGGGTGAGTTCATATGTAAAATGATTCATTGTGCTCCCTGAACCACTTTCACTATCTGAGCGCTAATTTTATTCCTGTACCATGGGGGCGCTGATGTGAACCTGGTCATTCAGGTCGTCAGCTGACTTCATTTTATTGCCCCATAATGTTGTTGGGTCTCGACCTGAGCAACTGAACTAACCCCAGATCATCACACTGCCTCCAGAGGTTTGGACAGTGGACACTATGCATGATGGGGCGGAGCTTCATGAGCTTCCCTTCTTACCCTGACACGCCCATCACTCAGGAACAGGGTCAGTCTGGAATCATCAGACCACATGACCTTTCTCCATCACTCCAGAGTCCAATCTTTATGCTCCTGAGCAAACTGAAGCCTTTTCTCCTGATTAGTCTCACTGACGAGTGGGTTTCTCACAGACCCGCAGCTGTTTAGTCCCAATCCTGCGAGTTCTCATCCCACCAAGAGTGTGGAAATGATCTTAATTTCACAATTAAACATGCCGTGAGTTCTACTGTCCGTTTTCTTATGATTCGACTTCAAGTGTTTCAGGAGATCTCTGATCATGCTCAGCCAGGATCTTTCTCCGTGAAGTTGACGGTTCATCACCATCCTTCAGGGTTTAATAATGCAGTGATCAGTTCTGAACCCAATTCCAGCCATTTCAGCTCAAATCTCCCAAGTTGTTTTCTTTGCTTGATGCAGGACCCTCTGAAACACAGGAACCTCATCTCCATGAGCACGGGATACGACTTTGACACATTTAAGAAACGAGAAGCTACTCACTGCATCAGTAGGGTTAAAGAATTGCTGCAGCTGAAACATTCATCACTGCAGTAATTATCCAGTCAAAGGTTCCTCAAAGTATTTGCTTATTTAAATCTAAACTGACTTTTTTTTTGGGCCAGGCAGTGTGTTTGTTGAATAAATTCTTCATGTTAAATCTAAATGAAGGTCTGTAGCTGTAGAACATCTGACCACACGTGAAGAACAGTCAGTCAGTCAGTGTTAGTACACACACCAGTCCACTCACGAAACTTCCATTTAATTTCCCTCAATTCTTGTTGAAACACCTCCGCTGCACTTCTCACTTCTCCTTTCACCTCTTCAGTGACATCACCAGTCCACTTAGTTACTGTTGCCATCACAGAGTCGATTAATATCCCACACCTGCACTTTCCAAGTGCTTTATTCCCCCATTATACCGCAGCAGTCGGTCAGTGTACATTTCTGACACTGGAGACTCCTTCCAGAAAAGTTCAATGAACCATTCAGTACAGACAACGTCACCAGATCAACGTTTGCACGGTTTTAACGCGTTTATGTGGAGCCTCCACTGTACGCAAGCTGTTACTATGGAAACAATAACATTAAAACGAGTGTAGGCCTTTTAACTGTTGCAACTTTTTTTTTTTAACCCAGCATCTCAGTTCCCATTTCATATTTAGATTTTTATAGTTTTAGAGCACACACTAAAAAAATAAATATTTTAGAGATGCATTAGGTTAAAAAATAAAAACTTAAAAAAAAAACCATAAAAAAACCCAAAAACCTAAAACTAAAAATCTCTAAAATATAACAAATATCTGTAAACACTAAAAATTAACATATAGTTTTATAAAAACTCAAAACTACAAATATTAAAAAAAAAAACCCAGTAAAATCTCCAAGTCTAGAAAAACACCCTCAAAATATAAAAAAAATAAATAAATAAATAAAAAAAAACCACCTTTAAAAAAAAAAAAACACCCAAATAAAATAAAACTGAACTTGTTTCTTGAAGTTTAACCACAAATATTAACACGGGTTCCAAAACTTTTGGCCGTCACTGTATACACTTTATTTCAGTGTCAAAATGAAATGTTTTATCATGATATCAAAAAAAAAAACCCAACACCTGTTAAAGAAGAAGTGAAACTGTATGTAAAGACTGTGGAAGTGACACTCTCTCAGCGAGCATGTCAAACCAGAACGTACCGGCGCCGCACGACACGGGGGAGATCTGGAGGTTGTAGGGGATCTGGGTGGAGCTGACTGCTGACTCCTCGTTCTCTGTAGTGACCTCCACAACAGCGCAGATGTCTGGCAGATAGCTCACCTTACTCGGGGAACTGAGTTCTGGGCTCTGATCAGGTTCTGCTGAGGAAAAACAATCAGACACTGAGACACTTCGATCTTCAGCTCATTCATACGGTCATCATCACGGTGATCAATACGGACTAAAACAAAAACAACCGCTGTGGACGTGGCGTTATCGGAGCCCCTCACCCGTTGTTAACACAGTACTGTCCGGGAGCGTGTCTTCCTTTGACTGCGACTCTTTCTCCAGCTCGCTGGCCTTAGATTTCCGTCTCTGTACGGGGCCCTGAAAATTTACACCACACGCATTTTAGGACTGATAGAAAAAAAATAACCACTTTATATAGCAACAAACTCAGGTGTGCTTACTTTTGCTTTCGCCTCCCGTTCCATCTTTTTCTTCCTTGCTAAAAATAAAATACATAAACAGATAAATTTCAGATGACATTTGACCTTGCTGTGACCTTTACCCTTCTGGAACAATTCCAAAATGTAATCAGTTCACCTGCTGGTTGACATGATGATAATTTCATATAAATCCTACAAACGTTCAGCCGAGAACACACAAAAATGCACCCTAAAAGTGAGCAGAAGTGCGTTTCTGTACTTCACTCTGATCGTTAACATTCGCTGGCTAGCTGTCTGGACAAAGCACCACATTAACAGCATGTCAGAACATCAGCAGCCAGGAGGGGGTTTTCCTGAAAATATTTCAAGTAATTTTAAACGTTTGCATGCGTGTGTGTGTGTGTGTGTATATAATAGAGACAGTATTCAGTGGGAGGATTTTACATCAACCAACAAAGCCCCCTTTTTTTTTCCCCCAAATGCATTTTCATTTTAAATTGCTTACATCATACACATTAACTCAGCAAATGTGCTACAAGGTTACAAAACGCCGTCACTGGAGACTCCTTCCAAAAAAATTTAAACAAACATCTCCTTATGGTTATGATAGAAACGAGTGCAGACCTCTGAAGTGACTCACATCTGGTGGGTCAGACAGTGTTTCCCACACATTGATGAGACAATGGCGGTCTGCCATAGTCTAATTTGGGCCGCCATAGTCTCAGTCGGCGACACTGGCGCACCCGGCCTGACATTGCGTGCGTTGCCTATCTGAGACAGCGTGAGGAGACAACTCTGATAAGCTACATCTTGCCTGCATCTACATGTTAAGGCAAGTTTATACAACTTTATAGTCTGCCAGCCAACGGCAGCAAAAGTGCTTAAAAAAAACTTTTGATGGCAAAGTCTTGTTAAAAGTTGGCAACCATGCTAGAAGTTAGCAGCATGGACTAAGGTTTCAGAATCACCCAGTTGCCAACATGGAACTTGACCTTTAAGGTCAAATTTGAAGGTCAAAAGGTCAAAAACAACACATTTTATGGTTAGTCTTTTTTGGGGGCCTTATATTCATGGAATTCTTTTTCAAATGTTGGCAACCATGCTAGAAGTTATCAATAAAGTCTAAGGTTCCAGAATCTAGTGGTTGCCAAAATCATATTTCAAATTTAAGGTGAAATTTGAAGGTAAAAATGTAAAATAAATAAATTAAATGGGTGGTTCGTTCATTTTTGGGGGATCTATTTACATGCTATTCTTTTTTTAAAAGTTAGAAAGTATGCTAGAAGTTATCAGTAGGGTCGGACGTTCCAGACTTCAGTGGTTGCCAAAGTCATATGTACTTTAATGTCAAATTTGAAAATTATTAATAATAATAATAAAAAACACAGAAGCGGGGATGTTCTGATTCGTCTTTTTGTGAGGTTGTATTTTCATGGCATTCTTTTTAAAAGCTGGCAACCATGTTATTAATTATCAGCAGGGTCTGAGGTTTCAGATTCCAGTGGTAATATAATATATTATAATATAATATAATATATGCTCAAGACTTTATATTGCGATGCTTGATTTAGCTCATCATGGAGCGACTCTGGCCAGTCAGCCTTGGACATTCTGAAATGTATAATTCGAACTGGTTTTCGCCAAGACACATCATAGCTCATTAACATAAAATTAACTTAAACCAAATTGTAAATTTTTCACCCTGGTCACCCAATTCACTTTATTCTTTTGTTCTATGTGAAGCACATTAAGCTGCCTGTATGAAATGTGCTATATAAATAAAATCTGCCTTGCCTTGGCTCACCAGCGACTTTGCTTTGGCCACCCAATTCACAGACTCCATAGAAAAATAATGACTTCTTATGTTTCTCATGTGAGCACAAGGTCAGATGATTATTGAGATGAAGCAATCTTGACATGTTACCGCCAACGAGTGATGCACTGGCACTGCATCTTGCACGTGCAAATCATCAGGCAAAAGGTATGGCTGCAGTCTGACAAGGCATATGTTAACGAAAGCCCTGAGGAGACAGGTGGTTGGAAAGTGGTAGACCAACACTTGGTGGCTGTGTGGCAAAGGAAGCCTCCAGTTCCACATAGTTGCTTAGAACTGATAACATGTGGTTGTAGAACCAAGTGTCGTACACATGCCTGCAGTTGCCTGAAGAATGGACAGCCCTGTATACCTGCATGTGGTTGTGATGCAGATGGATGTTTAAACACTGCAGGGATGGAACATAAGGATGAGACAACCTTTTTGTAATAACAGCAACAATAAGTGCAACGCTACACAACTACTACAAATACATAAAATTGAAAATACTACAAAAATATTCAGTCTGTAATCACGTTTGAATTCTTGCCTTGAAACAAAGAAACAATCTGTTGACATACAGTCTTGTTATTCAGTCACTGTAGAAAACGTTGTGTTATTCATACCACAATAATAATGGCCATATAAATTCTAAATATACATATTAATCCATATAATTCATCAATATATTTGAACTTCTTATCCCCCAGGTACTAATTATCCAATATCTATGGCAAACAATTTGTATCTTATGAAAGCACATCACAAAATAAAAAAAAACAAACAAAAAAAACTGATATTTGACCTTGGTTGACCTTTTGACCTCTATATTACACCTTAAAAAGGTCAAGTTCCATGTTGGCAACCGGGTGATTCTGAAACCTTAGTCCATGCTGATAACTTCTGGCATGGTTGCCAACTTTTAACAAAAAATGCCATCAAAAGTTTTTTTTAGGGTCTTGGCAGGCCGACTATTATGTAGCCTTTGACACGATTAAGAAGGTGACCTTTAGGCTACGCTATTGTGCTTTATAGGCGTAGGGAGAGCGCATTGATCAGACCCTCCAGGATTTCGCGATGTTGTGATTTGCAACTTCAATGCAAATTCAACCAATCCCCGCGAATTCAGGGCGGTGTTGCAATTATATCCAATCACCGCAAATTTGACCAACCGTTGGCGTCGTCTTGAGGTGACATCGACAAACTACTTTCCGCCTTACTTCCTCCGTTCAAGAGAAGCAGCATGTGCGCAGTGTTGCCAGATTGGGCGGTTCTAAGTGCATTTTGTCAGGTTTTGAACATATTTTGGGCTGGAAAACGTCAGCAGTATCTGGCAACACTGCATGTGTGAGTCAGTGTTTATGTAGGCTTAAATTCTGTTACTGAAAGTGTGTTATGTTTACAGTGAAGGACTGTGTGCACTTTATTTTTTTTTTACTTAATACAAGAAATTAATGGATGCCAACATTTTTGCCAAAATGGTATTTTATTTTCCATTGTTTAGGCAGCTTCAGCATCATACTGAGATTCTGTTCAAATTGTTTTTTTTCTTCTATGAAGCCTGAGCCATTTATTTTATTAGTTTATAATTATTGTTTAATTTAGTCTTCAGGAGAGACTGCCTGCACACAGTACTAGTATTAATAGTGTTTTTTTTCTTAAATGAAAGCTGAGGCATTTATATTATATTTGAAGGTAACTTCATGTTGTGCTGTGAGGTTCTCTGCACTTTAACTTTTGAACCAACAGGTGCATTTGGATAAGTAAAGCCTATTTTTCTGCATTTTTGTAGTCCTGGTAATCTTTTATATTGGTAAAGTTGTTCATTTCTCAGGTGTCTTTGTTTTTTTTAATCAATAGTTTTTCAGTAATAACTTAAATATTTAACATAATCACTCAATTTTAATCACAAAGAGAGAAAATCGCAACAATTTCTCGCAACTTTCACTTCCTCCCGCAATGTAATCGCAACAAAAACCTAAAAAACACCGCAACTTTCATCGCAGTTTTTTGGAAAAAGGCCCGCAGAATCCTGGGGGGACTGACTGATGGATGACATTAAGTGTATTATTTCAGTAAAATTACTTTGTCCATTTCGTACTGGCAAACCTACCTTTTCTGTAAGGCAACAGTAGGCTATTTTGAGGCAGTATTAGTTAGCCCTATATAGTTATCTAATTCGTCAAATTAACTTTATCATTCTACCAGGATCGGGTCGTTTCCAAATTCACTGGTGAAGTGCTTCCCGCTTGACACTGCATGTGCGCAGTCTATCCAAGTGATGGAGACGTGAAGTGACAGCAGTGATAAACTAGTCTAGGTCTGCATGGACATGTTAAAAGGGAAAGTAGTCTATTCTAACAGTCTATTTTATTCAAAAAAAAAAAAAACAACATTGAAGGATTTTTTTTCCCCCAAAATGTCCCAGCTCTCCTTATCTGGACCAGTTCATCATGTTACAGGTTTTGTTTTACAAATGTAAACTAGTTAAAAACGTGGCTGTCTTTTTTTATTTTTTACTTTGCCCAGGCTACCGGCTGAACTGATGATGCAATTATCAGTTTCTCTTTTTCTAATCAGACACGAGGTGCACCATCGGGCTTGCCAGGGCCGTTAGGGGTTAAAGTGCCTCGCTCAAGGGCACTTCAGCCAGTCCTGCTGGTCCAGGGAATCAAACCAACAACCTTTTGATCCTAAAGCTGCTTCTCCAACCATTAAGACTCTAGTGTAGGCCTATAATAGCCTGATATCTAAATGACCCAAGATTGTGCAATTTATCAAATACAGAGGTCATTGCTCCATCAAAATAAACACAGCTCGGTGCTGTGAGATGCTAAACATGTGCCGTTATAAATGGTCAGCAGATACACGATCCACTCGCAAGTTTTGATACCAAGATAAAACGTCAGAGAAATGAGCTGAAATACTTCAATTCCATTTTTAAAAATAAAAAAATTAATCTCTCCGTCATCGATCGGTCACCGTGTGCCCTCAGTCTCTGGTATCACTTCAGAAACGGACCAGCGTTCAGAAGTCGGGACCTTGAGACCTGGGAGACAGCATTAACACGGTATTAACACGGGATAAACCTGCACTGCTCTCAGAGCTGCTCTTCTGGACAGTTACATCAACAACACTGCTGTTTTAAACCAAGCACGACTCCCAAAAGCTTTAAAGCTAGACATTATGATCAAGTTAACAGTCATGCTCCAGCACACTGCTCTCTTTCCTGTACACAAATGGCACAATTTGCATTCTGGGAAAAACGTCAGCTTGGAAGAATGAACTGAAAGGCTCTCATACAGCACCAGCAGACTCCAGTAACCTAAAGGTCACTGCAGGAGGATCGTGTTCCCTCGCTGAATCACCACTGCAGCCACGATTATTAGATCAGCTACTGTTTGTTCTAAATACATACCTGCAAACTCGTCAGAGAAAAAAAGGTGACAGTGTCGGGGGGGGGGGGTGCGGATAATGGTGACGCCGACACTGAACTTAAGTAAGTGTTAAGAAATAAGAAAACAATAAAAGAACCAAAACACAAATTATATTATACTGAAAAACATTTATTTTTTCCTTCTCTAGCCTGGACAAGGGCTTCACAAACACTCTTACGCACGCAAACACCATGGAGGGAAACTGAAAAACACTATTTTTCAGTATGTTTCGCATGAATAATGAAAATGAATGAATACTGATGCACGAGTTTTAAAGATCATAGGATGAATCGCAGCTCCCTGTGCGTCTGTTTTGCAACAATGAGACTGTTGCGCAACATTTTATGTAATCTTGCAATGTTTTACTATCAGTGCGCGATTTATCAGCTTCAATTTGCCACGCTTTGTCACTAGTATATAAACTCTGTATAGTCAGCTGCTTCAGACCACCACTGACCATGGATGCTGCTGCACCAATACCTCCTCGCCGTCTATTGGGATTGCTGAATGTCCGAGTACAACTCCAAGAACTCCAGCGAAGACGTTTGGGCGTGCTGGCATTACTTATCCGTCGTCGACTCTAACCTGACTCGTACGTGCACTCGTACCATGGATTCGTTAACTGCACGAGCGCCGCGCGTTCAATCGTCCAATTACCAGATGATTCGCGCCACCCTATCGCACTATCTTACAACACCTGCTTTCATTGTACAACAGTCGCAAGATATATCGCAAGATTTCATGCTTTTGCATTGCACAACGGTCGCTTTAGACGTGCAGGTTTTGCACAACTACTTTTTCATATGCGATTATTTCGGCAACAGTTAACGATCAATATGAAAATGTATCGGTCGCACGAATGTTTGGTCACTTCTGATCGTGATCCAATTGTGAAACATGCTTTAGCAAACAAATATCTGTTGTTTTAGCTCCAAAAAGGCTGACTTGCCTTCAATTACCATCAGAGTTTCCACATTAGGTTCAGGGGTCTCTTAACAAGCGCGAACATAGATGGCAGTGTGTTTCAAGATCCTGAGGCAAAGGCTGAGATTCCGATTGGTCCAGAAAAATGTCAATTATAAGAATTGTCCAATAATGGCCTATAACATGGCAGCAAGCCCACCCCCCCCCTCTCTTGACAGGCACGAGCTCAGTTGAGATTACGATCGGCCCAGATGCCGCCCCCCCCCAAAAAAAACCTCTCCGGTTCTACACAATTGACAATGAAAAAGGTGACTGTCGCCAAAAAGCGACAAGTTTGCAGGTATGTAAATAAATATTCTGTAACTGTATTACTTATTTTCCAAAATCAGATGTCTAATGGGAAGGTTTTGATCATTTAAACCGTTTGATTTTTCAGTACTGGAACCGGACTCGAATGCAGAACTTGGCAAGGTGAGTGCTATTTAAAAATAAATAAAAAGTGAGCAAAAAAAAAAAAAAAAGGTGGTGTAGTGGTTAGCACGGTCACCTCACAGCGAGAAGGTCCGGGTTCGAGCCCAGTGGCCGGCGAGGGCCTTTCTGTGCGGAGTTTGCATGTTCTCCCCGTGTCTGCGTGGGTTTCCTCCGGGTGCTCCGGTTTCCCCCACAGTCCAAAGACATGCGGTTAGGTTAATATGGGACGGCCTTGGGCTGAGGTGCCCAACTCCTCCCCAGGCGCTGTTAGCATGGCTGCCCACTGCTCTGCGTACGTGTGCGCGCACGTGTTCAAGGCTTCAGATGGGTTAAATGCATTGAGAAATTTCACAAGCGTGTGATGAATAAAATTGTTCTTCTAAACAACAAACAACAACCACCACCACCCAGTGTGTTCCAAAAAACTTCAATCTACAGATTGAGATCGTTACCCCGCAGACTGGCCATACGCTGGTCATTTCACTTCTTTATGTAGGCATCAAGATCCTTTATCAGACCACTCACTCAAATAACCACAACCTCCAATCAGGATGTTGAACCCGTGTTCTACAGAATGGAAATGAGATGAGATGAGATATCAGATCAGAGGTACAAGCCTGAAGAAACCGGGTAGCTTTTTTTTTTTGATAAAGTGTAAGAAAGATCTGATCTAACAAATAAGTGCTTTTACTCGGATATAATTGAGGAAGTTGCAGTGAGCTCTGCTTGAACCGCGACACTGAAGCCAAGATTCTGCTCGACTTCAACAACATGAAACACTACACCAGGTTTCGTGTCCAACATTCAGAGGCTTTTTTCAAACCTGATGTGCGTCTGTCTTATGAGTCAGGAAAAGTGGTTTACTGGGGGAAGGTAGAGGTTTTCAGGAAGATACCCCTCCCAACTTCCTCTGGTGGAAATCCAGTTTCAGTCAGCACATTTCCATAAACCACCATCATCATCTCGCCACACTTCCAGTGCAACTATAAATGAGAGCCTGAGCTTAAAATAAATCAGAGAGAGACAGAGAACCTGAAGACCTGAAACACCTCCTAAACAGAGCATGTTGAAGCAAAAGATAACGGTACTCCCTAGCCACGCCTATATTTGCTCTGATGACTGCTCATTGGTCAGTTCTGCTGCTGTCACTCTTCTCCTTGGCGACTCCAAATCTCATTCCAAGCGTATCAGATGTCATGGTGCTCTCACCATGGGTTCAGACGGTGTCCCAGTTAAGGTTCATGAGTTTAAAGTCATTTGTCAGGCTCCATCTTGGCTCCGTTCATCAACGTTGGAATTTCTGAGGCGCGTTTATATCGTCAGTGCAGCCTGTTGTTCTTCCTCAGGATCCAGTGCTGCTACCAGATTTTGCTCATCTTCACCAAGGGTTCTAACAAGTTCATGCATGCTCTTTCTGTGCAAGTTCTAACGTTTTGTTGGGGTTTTTTGTGCCATGATGGCGCTCAAGATCATACAAGTGTTATTAATAGATTTACACTGCCGAAGATAGCGTCACATTTTCATTCCATCTTCCGTAGGACGTATTGCGTCTTTCCTCCATTTATTAACGTCAGCTATGCAGCCATTTGATGAATCATTTCCTCTCTTCAGAGTCTCTTTTCTGTGGAAGGTCTGCCAAGTTCATCAGCAAACTCACTGGAAAATACAGAGCCATCACATCACACTCCTGTTCCGTCTGCTCGGACTCGCCGTCTTCATCTGCGTTTGCATTTTACGTTTCATCGGAATCATTGCAGTTTATCAGTTCAGCCTCTGGGAGGTGCTGTTCAGGTTTGGATTTCTCCAACAAGGCGTGCCTTTTCCAAAGTAGGGGCGGAGCAAATGCAGAAATTTCTCCCACCTGTGCGTTGTGTTCGAGAGCCTTTTCACTTCCAACTGAAAAGACTTCTCTGTTTCTGAGTCCGAATATCCGTTTTCTCTCTCTGGAAATAGTGCATCTTTATGTTTTTAAATTTCCTCTTAGGATTGTTTCTCCTCCTCACCCTCCCGCCAAGCCACAAAGAGCTTTCCCCGACAGTCCACATTTCTGAGCAAGTTTTTCCTCAGTTTCAGTGAATTCAGCATTAAATCCCACCATTCCACCAACTTTATCCTGGATCACAGCCACAAATTCAAAGGTTATCGTCTCCACCATTAAATCTTAACTCGCTGCTCTTTTCCTCTTTAGATGTTACACAGACAAAACAATGAAACCCTTTTCAACATTTATTCCCCCATGAGCAGCACAAAACCAGCACTTACACACTACATCCACACGTCTTTACAGTAGCTTACATTTCGACCGCAAGCAATCGCAATACTTTCAGCACTATAACAACCTCTAATCAGACCTCAGACACGGCAGAGATCAGATTCATTACAAATCGTTTCAGGAAACAGTTTTTTTTTTTTTTTTACTCTCAGCTATCACAGCGTTGTTATCAAGAACAATTAAAGTGAGGGGTTTATCGCAGCTGCAGTATAACCTCCACCGTAAACTCTCGCGTTTCACAGGTGCGTTTGGAAAAGGACACGAGAGCTTTGAAACGCTCCACAGCAGGAAAAAGGTGGACATGTTAGAGCTTACCTCTGATTCATATCCGTTACAAACAACCCCTTCACCCCATCCAGGTCATATCCTTCTGCTAATTCTGAAGCTTCAAATACACACAGAGGGTCACCTCAATAGTCTGTTCATCCAAATTCCCTTTAACATTTCAGTCTTCTTTATAAACCCACCCTACTGAAGACTCAAGGTCACCCATGTCGAGGGAGGATACCCTGATTAACAACCCACAGCGACTACATTCCCGTATCTGTGCAGGCTCTGCAATACAGAGAGAGAGAGAGAGAGAGAGAGAGAGAGAGAGAGAGAGAGAGAGAGAGAGAGAGGCCCTCGCAAGGTGGAAACCTTCAGCACTGCTGCAAATGTGGATCTGATTTTTTTTTAAACCATAATATTTCATACACACACCTTTTGATTAATTAAACGATTAACAACCAAAACCAGAACGTCAAGGGCGTAGGAGCTCATCTGGCCTGCCATCAAACCAACCACAACCACCAAAACAAACAGAACTGAAACGTGACGATGTGAGAGAGAGAGGACCAACCTCCAAGACAAACTGTTTACAACAGGAACATCAACAAAAGACTACATTTTGGCTACGTTCACACTGCAGGCTGAAGTGACTCAAATCCGATCTTTTCGCCCATATGTGACCTGTATCCGATCTTTTATTGACAATATGAACGACACAGATCCGATTTTTTCAAATCCGACCCAGGCCGTTTGGATATGTGGTCCTAATTCCGATTCCTATCCGCTCTTTTCATATGCGACTTCAGTCTGAACCGCCAGGTCGCATTCATCCGACTTACACGTCATCAACAAGCCACAAACGTCACTATTCTGCGCTGAAGTAGGCGGCGGGTCTCTCAAAAAAAGTTACAACAACATGGCGCATAATCACGGGCGCAGATAGAGGGGGGGACTCGTCCCACCCAGATTTAAATTCACCTCGTTCGGTCCCCCCCACTTATAGGGAGGAAAAAACGTCTATGCTGTCTTTCTTTGCATAAGGCAAACCTCACGGAAAAATCAAAAGACTAATTACCATTCGGTTTATTGAGGTGCACGGCAGTATTTACATAGTTGCAACAACTCACATAAAACAAAACAAAGACTGATATTCGGTTGGTTGAGCTGCGCAGACTGCACAGGTTGCGAGCTCGAGCTTGGTTGCTATGGTTACTAACAACAAGTCTGACAGGCATATCGGGGTTGGGGTTGGTTTGCTGGCAGCTTTGTCCCCCCCAGTTTTTTGTCCCCCCCCCAGTTCAAAAAACGTATCTGCGCCCCTGCGCATGACATCAATGCGAGGGACGCTTCGGGCTGTGAAGGTTCTGAATCTTCTCAATGGAAGGACGCAGAGGTTAGGGAGCTGATTTCCATTTGGGGGGATGCAGCTATTCAAGCTAGATTGGATGGGTCATACCGCAACCGGGCAGTTTTACTTCCGTAAACACTGGCCATGCTCACTGCGTGTGACGTCGTCGTATCCTGCAATGCGCATGCGGAACACTTTTAGGTCGCTTTTCGTTCATACTGAGGATCACATACAAGTCGCATATATTTGTTAATGTGAACGACCTCACAAAAAAATCGGATTTCACAAAAAAATCGGAATTGAGCATTAATGCTGCATTCATGTGCTATGGGAATTATGGTAAATACCAAACGCCGACATGGAAAACACACATGAACGCCCCCTCTTGTGGTATTTTCCACTGGGCAACTCGTAGAAAATTTTGATACACGAGTTGCCGAGATGAGATGAACTTTAACCTTTTCAACATGGCGGCGAGCGGTACAAGACACTTGAATGCTAAGCATTGTACGCTACTAAAGTTTTTTTTTTTACTAGTACTAGTGGGTAGTTTTTGGTGTCTATGCAATGTTGCGTCATTAACAAGTGTAATATAATACATTAGAAATCCGTTTCCTTTAAAAATGCGTTGTTATGGTTTGTTTTTACCTATCCAGAGCAGACGCTATTGCTAACGATAGCTACCTAACTATTGCTAACTTGAATCTGGTCCACCATCTTTAATTTGTCAACCACAACAAAAGCATGTGAACACAACACACTGGTAAATACCACTTCCCAACTGGAAAATATCATCTTCCCAGAGCACATGAATGCAGGGTAAGCCTTGCAGTGTGAACGTAGCGTTTGTTCCCCGAAGGAAGATCGACCCAAACCATCAATCAGAACTGAATTTGCATGATTAATGAGAGAGAAGATACAATTCTAGCCAGAAGAAAATGTGTTAAATGACCTAATGACTGATTCGTTCACAAAAATTGACAATCCAATGACCGAGTGTTGTGCAGAAGGTCGAGTTCTTTCAAATAAAACAATCAGAACTGAAATCCAATGAGAACTGACGGAGGAGACAATTTAAAGTGCACATCTTGGACTAATTTTTTTTAAATATGAAAGTACGTCCCTTTACACACTCATCCAGAAGGGTAATTTTGCAAAAGGCCATCTGTCTACAGCAGAAAAAAATAAAATAAAACGCATCTGGAAAAATCCCAAGGGAGTCTGGATCCAGATTCGTGACGTCACCTGCGGAAGCGCCAGCAGGCTGCGCGAGCTTGCACGGTTTCAGTGCACAGCCTGTGTAGACCAAGTTTAGCAGTTAGCGATTTTGCACTGAAATATGGAATTGTCACCTGAGCGCAATGTTACTTCACCTTTGGATGAAGAATATAATGAGATGTCAGAATTGGGGCTTCATCTGTTTGGATTTGATGATGATGATTCAAGTAGTGAAGATGACGGAGGCAACACCAGGAATGTAAATAATACGGTAGTTTTCTCATAAACAAACCAGCGCTGACGTAGGATTCAGAGGGAGGCGTCCCGCACGCAACGTCACAAAAATCAGTGTTTGCCGGGAAATCCAAATGCCAAGTTTTTTCAGAGGCGGACCAATTCGCCTCAAACGGCTTGATTTCAACTGGATTTTTCTGGTATTGCGCAAGGTAAAAGAATTGCACAAAATGTGACAGATATTTGACCAAAGTTTAATATAAAATAGGAGAATTACATTGACCTTGCTCCTGAATTTACCCGTGATATGCACTTTAACTGAAAATAAACAAAAAGTTGTAAACAATTTGTTTACAACATGAAAATCAACAAACAACCGAGGTTTTGTTCCCCGAGGAAAGATCGACCCAAAACATCAATCAGAACTGAAATCAGAGAGGAGATACAATTCTAGTGAAAAGTCCCAAAATTTGTGAAGGTGACCTAGCAAAAATTTGACAAAACAACGACCAAGTTTTGTTCGAAGTGATGGCTTCTTTCAAACAAAACAACTAGAGCGAAACCCGTGGAGAGCTGACGGAGGAGATACGATTTAACTGAATTGTGGATGACAGACGGACACCACGCCATGGCAACAGCTCAACAGCCTTATGGTAGAGACGATGGTTTTCCACAATCGTGGTAAATGGACGGAAAACACGGACCCCGGTATTTGAAACGGAATGTCCAAAAAGTTTATTTGTACAAATTAAAACTCGATATTTTGTATCAAATAAGTCATTACGGTGTCAGACTTCGCCTTTAACTTCGTTGGGAGATTTCCGAGGCTTGCCCATAGTGTGCATAAATCTCGTGTGCCTATTGGCTGTTTGGTATGTGAACGGAGTTTCCTAGCCAATAGCGTCGCTGCTCTCATACAGAGACTGGTATTTATGTTGCTGTGGCAAAGTGAACAAAAATGGCGACCGGACCAGCATTTAAATGCGTGAAACGATCAGCGCCTGTAGACAGTAAATGCATCATCAAGAGTGAATCAATTTCCTGATGAACTATATGAAGACAACGGTATTTTATTTTGCAAATACCGTCAACGTTTGATAGATTATATGCGCCTTGACATGATAAAAGACCACTTGAAAAGTCAAAACACCAATGACCCAAAGAATCCAAGTTCAAGTCGAGGCCGAGCACTAGCAGCGGTACGGATGCCGGCGATGGGCCAAGACGGGTGACGCTTAAAACAACGCATGTTCGGGGAACTGAATCGAAAGACCTACAGGAACAATTTGTGCTCGATTTTGTAAAAATGTGTACAGTTGCAGATATTCCTCTGCAAAAAAAAAAAAAAAAAACACAGTAAGCTGAAACCGTTTATTGTGAAACACTTAACAGAGTGGAGCTTCACCACAGGCACAGAGATTGTGGGAGATGTACATACCACATCTATTTGAGGAACATTTTACTGCTTTGAAAATCAGTCATCCGCAACAAGGTCTGTATAATATCTGACAAAACAGATATCCGGGATAAAAGAGTGTCCTGAATATTCTCGCGGGTGTGGAAAGGTCATTCTAAAGATTTTTTTTTTTTTGGGGGGGGGGGGGGGGGGGCTTTTTCACCTTTATTGGATAGGACAGTGTAGAGACAGGAAATGAGCGGGAGAGAGAGACGGGGAGGGATCGGGAAATGACCTCGGGTCGGAATCGAACCCGGGTCCCCGGATTTATGGTATGGCGCCTTAGCCACGACGCCCCCGGAAAGGTCATTCTGCAGGATTGATGTGCAGTTTTTAGATACGTGCAATCATGCTACTGAAAGCATGGTAATCCTCCAAGCAGTTAATGAATGTGGTATTAATTATGACGTGCTGCTGTTAACGATTCAGCCCCTTACTGCAAAAAAGCTTCGAGAGGTGCTGAAGCCACGCCTCCCAAGTACTGTCCACATGTTGTACAGAAGACAAACAGATAGATAAAGCGGAGTAAATCAGTGAAAAATACGTAGCCAAGCTTAATCATCCCAAAGTCCTAAAAACATCAGAAGGCAATTGCATAGCTACAGAATTAATATGAAAACTATATGAAAATGTTAAACGTGAGAAAATGATTCAATTACTTATTATTATAATTTTTTTTTTTTACTGTTTATTACTGATGTTGCTAGTAAATTTAAAATCAAGTGAAACTAGAAGCAAAAACTCAGACAAGCCAGAGCCCACCAAGAACATGGGGCCCTCAAAGCCAGAGCCCACCAAGAACCGGGACTCTCAAAGCCAGAGCCTTAAAGATGGGGACCGATCAAGAGTCGGAGCACAAAAGACTGGAACCAATAAGGAGACCGAGCCTGAAAGACAGTCAGGAATCAAAAGTCAGAACCTTCAAAATTGGAACCAATCAGGAGTCCAGGCCTTAAAGACCAATTTTATCCTGACTGGAATTGATATTGGCTACCAACAACAGGAAACAACCCATTTGTACCCATCAGCTAATGGAGAAGCTATGGACTAATGGTTAGAGAAGCGGCTTTGGGACCATAAGGTTGCCGGTTCAATTCCCTGGACCAGCAGGAATGCCTGAAGTGCCCTTGAGCATGGCACCTAACCTCCAGCTGCTCTGGGTGTGTTGTACGTCTGCTAAAAAGAGCGTCTGCTAAACGCCTGCAAGGTAATAAAAGTTCATGATGAGGCTCTGTTCTCAGAAAGCTTTGGGTTAGACTCTGCTGTAAAAGCTTTATGCTTGGATTCAGTTCTACTTCACAAGGATAAAAGCCCTAAATGGAAGTGTATGAACACACACACACACACACTACCTCTCTTGGCTGCTCTTTCCATTGGAGAAAGTATGCGATACATCCTGAACGCATTGCTTCCACTTTTCATACTCTTGTCTTTTACTTCCTCGATGTCCGCCAAAGAGTTCATGGCACAGCGGAAGTTTGCCTTCCATGTCTTCGGGTCAGGTTTGTCCACTCCGGGATGGTATTTACCTACAAGGACATGATAAAGAAACGAGTCAACGTATTCCATCCTTACTTTATGTTGGCTAGATTGGTAGATCTCCGATTAGTTTTTTCTTCACTGGGCAAAATTATGGAGAGATTTAGAGATTCTGAAGCTTAGATAAGTTAAAAATAAAAAATAAATAAATAAATAAATAAATAAGTGCCAGGAAATTCTGCCAAATGTTGAATGACCATTTTTCTGGATTTCTTTGTGCCATATGAAATATCCTGCACTTTCAACCCTCAGCATGCCCAGTACTTTTAAACATTTACAACCCCAAATCAGTAAAAGTTAGAACAGTTTGGAAAATGCAAATTAAAAAAAAAAAAAAAAAAAGCAGTGGTTTCTAAACATACTTTGACTTGTATTTCATTGCAGACAGAATGAACCTAAAACATTTCATGTTTTGTTGCTCAACTTCATTTCATGTGTTAATATACAGCCATTCCTGAGTTTCAGTCCTGCAACACATTCCAAAATAAGTTGGGATGGTGGAGAGTTAGGGCGAGTAATGAGGTAAACCAATTAAATAATGATGTAATGTGGAACAGGTGACTGTAATCATGATTTGGTACAAAATCAGTATCCAGGAAAGGCCGAGTCTTTGAGGAGTAAAGATGGGCCGAGGATCTCCAGTTTGTCAACAAATGCGTGAGAAAATTATTGAAATTTTTAAAAACAAAACGTTCCTCAAAGAAAGATAGGAAGGGATTTGGATATTTCACCCTCTACGGTGCATGGCATCATTAAACGCTTCAAGGAATCTGGAGGAATTTTGGTGTGTAAAGGGCTCAAGCCTAATCTGAACCCCCGTGATCTCCGATCCCTCACTGCATCAAGAACTGTTATTCATCTCCAGCTGATAGAACCACATGGGCTCGGGATTACTTTGGGAAACCTTTATCAAGCTACAATACAGAGTTACATCCACAAACACCAGTTAAAACTTTACTGTGTAAAAAGGAAGCTTTATGTTAACTGTGTCCAGAAACGCCGTCGACTTCTCTGGGCTCGGAGGCGTCTGGGGTGGACCATCACACAGTGGGAACGGGTATTGTGGTCAGATGAATCAGTGTTCCAGGTCTTTTTTGGAAGAAATGGACACCGTGTGCTCTGAAGACGAAAAGGACCGTCCACACTGTAACCAGGAACAAGTCCAAAAGCCAGGGTGTGTCATGGTATGAGGTTGGGTCAGTGCCCTTAGCAAAGGTAACTTACACTTCTGTGATGGAGCATTAATGCAGAAAAGTCCACTGAGATTTTGGAGCAACATCTGCTGCCTTCAAGACGACGTCTTTTCCAGGGAGATTTCAACAAGACGATGCAAAACCACCTTCTGATCACATTACAAAGGCGTGGCTGTGGAAGAAGAGGGCGTGTCCCCTCTGTCCCCAATAGAGAATGTGTGGAGAATTTAGAAATGAAAAATATGACAGTGACGACTCCGTACTGTTCCACACCTTAAGACCTGTTTACAGGAAGAACGGGACAAAAATAACACCTGAAACACTTCAGCACTTGGAGTCTTCAGTCCATAAACAGCTTTAAGGAACGCGAACATTATAAAAAGTGGGAAATGCTTTATAGGTCCAATGTTTTTGAAATGTCTTGCAAGAATCAAAATTGAAGTGTTTATTTATTTATTTATTGGGGGGGGGGGGGGAGTTCATGAGGTAAAACATTAAATAGTGTGCTGTTTTATTATCTTGAGTGGAACAGAGGTCAAAGATTATTTACAGATCATAGATTTCAGTTTCAGTTTCAACAAACCGTCCCAACTTTTTCTAATTTGGGATTGTACTAGCATAAATGTTTAAAATCTCTTCACTTTTTCATAACAACCCACTTTCATAATTTCGGTCCACCGTTTATCTGTACATTCAACATAATCAAGAAAACGTTGATAAAAAAATTAAAACAAGTCTCCGTAATAAAACTCACGTCGTTTCAGATGTCAAATTAAAGACATGAAATTTGGCCCAAATTAAATCAATATTTCATGAATATATGGAGATGAACTGCTATGTTCCTATCGAACCGACAGCGAGAGCCGTGTGGTGGTACCTGTGTGAATGGCCCAGTTCATAAAGAGCGGAGCATCTTTGGCCAATTCCCAGCCGTGCCGGGCAGCGTGGATCCACGGGATCTGGAATACCTTTTCCTCCTGTTCATAAACATGGAGGAGAACTCAGTCTTTTTGAAGTTTTGATTTGATATTAGTGCTTTAGGAAAAAGAATTTTCCCTGCTCTCACCTTATTAACCCAGATCAGGCCCTGGATTTTACCGCTGTTGATCTGCTCCTCCAGCCACGGACGCATTCGCTGCCTGTCGATCGGCATCTTCACCCTGCTGGTCAGCAAATGTGCATTTATAGATAGAAACTTCAGTTTAGTTCTCCATTTACTTGCATGATTTGTATTAATCGTGGCACAGCTAGCTGAAAATTTTTGTTTAATTGTTCACTTTGTGATACAAACACCACATTTCACGCAGGGACTCGTCAAGGGTTAGTTAATATAAATAGAACAATAGATAGATTTTGTGAGTAAAGTCACAGTGATTTGTGCTAGATCTTACAAACCAGGACGTCTGGTCACCGTACGCTATAGACCCGGAACAGTAAGAGATAGGGAATGACAGTGAGGGGAAAAAGCCAGTTTTTCATGCATTATTCCGGTTCGGTGATCCAGATCAGCACCAAAAGTCATAGCAACATAATTCAGCCCAGAGGTATCCTTCAGGTGATGATTGGTTGAAAACTGAGGGAGAAATAGCATCCTAAAAAAAAAGGTTAGAAGAAGAAAAAAGTAGAAAGATGGGAGTGATGAGGTTGGACAGGATAAAGAACGAGTACATCAGAGGGACAGCACATGTGGAGAGCTTGGGAATGAAGCTAAGAGAGATGAGACTGAGATGGTCTGGGCACATCCTGAGAAGAGATGCAGAGCATGTGGGAAGGAGAATGTTGAGGATGGAGCTGCCAGGCAAACGAAAACGAGGAAGGCCAAAGAGGAGATACATGGATGTGGTGAGAGAGGACATGAAAGTGGCAGGTGTGGTACCGAAGGATGTGGAAGACAGGGAGCAATGGAGACGAAAGATCCGCTGTGGCGACCCCTAATCGGGGGCAGCCAAAAGATGATTTTTTTTTAAATCCCTCCCTTCAGCCTTTAATTCTTCATTACTGTATATTCTTGAATATGGGCAACATTGGAGAATCTTTGTCAATTGGACAAAAAGAAAAGATCTTAAGCGTCCACCAAACCAATTTCATATCGTGCAAAACAGGATGGCTATATTACGATTGCAAAAAACTAAAAAGTCCCTCAGTTTAAACCAATGGATGCTTTAGCAATCATGCTTGATGCTGTCCGATTAGACAAAGGTGACGGTATTGAAGCAACTCTGAAGAGGTTCAAAGCAAACCATCATCAAAACTGGAGGCTCATGTTGAACAATATGAAGCTGGAATGGGTGAAGAGGGTGAATGGGTTCGTTACAACCGAAACGAGTGTAGAAACAAAAGTGCTGAGAAGTGTTTCAGAACGCTTGTCTTGGCAAATCGGAACCCATTTCATCACTTGGACATGCCATAACAACGCAACTCTGACAGACTGAATGAGACTGCTCATGACTTGGGTGACGCAAGATTCAGTGGAGGAGCGTCAACACACACCAGTCAGTGATCACACCAATACGCAAACTTTAGAGAAGTACGTCATCACCGTGGATGGGAGCTCCAGTACTGCTGTATGGGTTAATGAGACACAACTGGACTTGCTTGCAAAGAAATAAAATCAGACAGAGAACGCTATTCCACCAACTCAAGAAAACGTGCTGCCTTCCAGGTAGGACGCGTCCAGGGTCAGGGAACTGTACGTCGTATCTGAACCCTAGTGACGGCGTGGGGACCAAGCGTGTGACAGATGGAAGGTTTGCTGGACGACACTCCAGCCAACTGCAGGATTATGAACAGCTGATAAAATTAGGAGGCAAGACTGGATATGATGAGAACGGATGACTAACGAATACCAAAGAAATGGTTTATCTGGAAACCTATGACGAAAAGACCCATAGGAAAGCCAAGAAAGAGATGGATCATTACGGAGTCACTCACAGCAAGATTGACATCTTTGGACTCTGTAATGGAAGCTGAATTATTTAAAGATCGGGATAAATGGATAAAGCTTATCTACTGACAGGTGCTAGGCCTATCAGGAGTTGTGTGAGAAGAATGAATACCATGGAAGGCTATGGTCTCACTCCAGCTTACAATGAAAATGAGGTGTTTGGTGGCAATGCTTCCCCAAGCTTCAGGAAGTATTCCCAAACCCATCTATGAGTATTGGCTGCTTGGTTTTTCTGACGAAAAAACCCAAACAAACAAACAAACAAACAAAACAAACAAACAAAACACCGTCACCAAATTTCAATACATGCATTGAAACTTTGTGATGTTTTTGGCCACTCACAAGGTGGAGACACACCAAAACAACTCGTGAAGCTCGGAGAACATTCGCAGTACATCACAGGATTGGTGGCGACGCGATTGATTTTGCATCTACGAGTATTTGCAAACCCATCACGGGCTGGAGTGCGACCGTAGTCTATCAGGTTGGCTTGAGCTGCATGGCACTTTATTTAAAAACAAACTAATTGCATCCAGTAGCCATAATTTGGTGGCCATTTTGAAAAATAATGGACATACTGGATTTTTTTTTGTTTGGCTTTCATTTCTTAATAAGCAGCCAAAAGTTGACCCATATACAGTGGTGCTTGAAAGTTTGTGAACCCTTTAGAATTTTCTATATTTCTGCATAAATGTGACCAAAAACATCATCAGATTTTCACACAAGTCCTAAAAGTAGGTAAAGAGAACCCAGTTAAACAAATGAGACAAAGATATTATACTTGGTCATTTATTTATTGAGGAAAATGATCCAATATTAGGTATCTGTGGGTGGCAAAAGTATGTGAACCTTTCCTTTCGGTATCTGGTGTGACCCCCTTGTGCAGCAATAACTGCAACTAAACGTTTTCCGGTAACTGTTGATCAGTCCTGCACACCATCTTGGAGAAATTTTAGCCCGTTCCTCCGTACAGAACAGCTTCAACTCTGGGATGTTGGTGGGTTTCCTCACATGAACTGCTCACTTCAGGTCCTTCCACAACATTTTGATTGGATTAAGGTCAGGACTTTGACTTGGCCGTTCCAAAACATTACTTTTATTCTTCTTTAACCATTCTTTGGTAGAACGACGTGTGCGCTTAGGGTCGTTTTCTTGCTGCATGACCCACCTTCTCTTGAGATTCAGTTCATGGACAGATGTCCTGACATTTTCCTTTAGAATTCACTGGTATAATTCAGAATTCATTGTTCCATCAATGATGGCAAGCCATCCTGGCCCAGATGCAGCAAAACAGGCCCAAACCATGATACTACCACCACCATGTTTCACAGATGGGATAAGGTTCTTATGCTGGAATGCAGTGTTTTCCTTTCTCCAAACATAACGCTTCTCATTTAAACCAAAAAGTTCTATTTTGGTCTCATCCGTCCACAAAACATTTTTCCAATAGCCTTCTGGCTTGTCCACGTGATCTTTAGCAAACTGCAGACGAGCAGCAATGTTCTTTTTGGAGAGCAGTGGCTTTCTCCTTGCAACCCTGCCATGCACACCATTGTTGTTCAGTGTTCTCCTGATGGTGGACTCATAAACATTAACATTAGCCAATGTGAGAGAGGCCTTCAGTTACTTAGAAGTTACCCTGGGGTCCTTTGTGACCTTGCCGACTATTACATGCCTTGCTCTTGGAGTGATCTTTGTTGGTCGACCACTCCTGGGGAGGGTAACAATGGTCTTGAATTTCCTCCATTTGTGCACAATTTGTCTGACTGTGGATTGGTGGAGTCCAAACTCTTTAGAGATGGTTTTGTAACCTTTTCCAGCCTGATGAGCATCAACAACGCTTTCTCTGAGGTCCTCAGAAATCTCCTTTGTCCGTGCCATGATACACTTCCACAAACGTGTTGTGAAGATCAGACTTTGATAGATCCCTGTTCTTTAAATAAAACAGGGTGCCCACTCACACCTGATTGTCATCCCATTGATTGAAAACACCTGACTCTAATTTCACCTTCAAATTAACTGTTAATCCTAGAGGTTCACATACTTTTGCCACTCACAGATATGTAATATTGGATCATTTTCCTCAATAAATAAATGACCAAGTATAATATTTTTGTCTCATTTGTTTAACTGGGTTCTCTTTATCTACTTTTAGGACTTGTGTGAAAATCTGATGATGTTTTAGGTCATATTTATGCAGAAATATAGAAAATTCTAAAGGGTTCACAAACTTTCAAGCACCACTGTACATCATTTCATGCCTGTAGCACACAATCTGAACAATTCTGTACTTAGCTGGCATACATAATAAAACAACAACAATTTAAAAAAAAGGATGGGGGCTGCAATAGTGAGGTGAGAAAGCGAGTGCAGGCAGGGTGGAGCAGGTGGAGAAGGATTTCGGGAGTCATTTGTGATCGGAAAGTCCCAGCAAAAGTGAAAGGTAAGACGTATAAGACAGTAGTGAGACCAGCTGTGATGTACGGATTGGAGACCGTACCCTTAACGAAGAGACAGGAGGCAAAGTTGGAGGTGGCGGAGTTGAGGATGTTAAGGTTTGCGATGGGAGGTTGGACAGGATAAGGAACGAGCACATCAGAGGGACAGCACATGTGGAGAGCTTGGGAATGAAGCTAAGAGAGATGAGACTGAGATGGTACGGGCACATCCTGAGAAGAGATGCAGAGCATGTGGGAAGGAGAATGTTGAGGATGGAGCTGCCAGGCAAACGAAAACGAGGAAGGCCAAAGAGGAGATACATGGATGTGGTGAGAGAGGACATGAAAGTGGCAGGTGTGGTAGAGAAGGATGCGGAAGACAGGGAGCAACGGAGACGAAAGATCCGCTGTGGCGACCCCTAATCAGGAGCAGCCAAAAGAAGAAGAATTTAAAAAAAAAAAAGAGGATATTAACAGTTGCTCTGAACGACAGAATAAAAGCAACTGCCAAAATGATAAAATTTATATCTAAATGTTTTGCATTAAAAAAAATACATGCAGACAGCAATACAGAAGAATAGTTTACAACTTACTACAGTACTGTACTTATAGTAAGTGTTAAAATTAGATTTTAGCAAACAGAAAACAATAGGATTTTTATACGATGTAAAATTAATTGATTGTATTTAAAGAACTGAGTTTAAATTGAAATAAGAAGCAGAGCATTTTTTAAGGATTTTCCACTCGGAGACCAACTGGTCTGGGCAATACAATCACAGGCCCCAGAGTCCATGCGGCTGCACCGCTGCGGCATATTCTGTGATGCAAATTGCCGCATTACGAATCCTCGTTTCAGCCAGCATATCATCATCATCATTAATGCAGTGCCAAGTTACCATAACTTCATCATAAGTATGGTAAAATACTAAAATTACACTATGAGTTTAAGTTATTGTTTTATCAACTTTCATAATCTGTATTTTAAGAAACAGTGAAAAATAAGAAAATCTTCAATTTTATTGCTGTGTGAAACATAGTATCAAATAGCTGTATATTTAGTCTATAATTTGGAAATTGGAACACAGTCTCGACAACCCAACTTCAATATTTCTTAAACATTCCAATCCAAAGAAAACACAGTCTTATGAATTTGGACCAGCAATTCAAGCATCTCGCATAATCCCATTTCAGTTTTACCTTTCAGCATCAATCTAACATAACTTGGTTTAAAATTTGGTCTCCCAGTGAAGCTGGTTTGGCATTGACAAGGAGACCAAATCTGGCCACTGGGAGACCATTTGGCCTCCCAGTAACTATGTTAAAAAATGCTCTGATAAGAAGGTAAAGGTTATTATTTAAAATGATCATTTAGAAAATTAGATATTTTCACACATGATTTCAGATCGGGGCGGCACGGTGGTGTAGTGGTTAGCGCTGTCGCCTCACAGCAAGAAGGTCCGGGTTCGAGCCCCGTGGCCGGCGAGGGCCTTTCTGTGTGGAGTTTGCATGTTCTCCCCGTGTCCGCGTGGGTTTCCTCCGGGTGCTCCGGTTTCCCCCACAGTCCAAAGACATGCAGGTTAGGTTAACTGGTGACTCTAAATTGAGCGTAGGTGTGAATGTGAGTGTGAATGGTTGTCTGTGTCTATGTGTCAGCCCTGTGATGACCTGGCGACTTTCGCCCGTAGTCAGCTGCGATAGGCTCCAGCTCGCCTGCGACCCTGTAGAACAGGATAAAGCGGCTACAGATAATGAGATGAGATTTCAGATCACAGAAGAACATGACTTAAAATACACCAGGTAAACAAACACACCAGTGAGAGAGAGAGAGAGAGAGAGAGAGTCCTATAATGGGTTACTGATGAAGACAGAAACAAACACACACGTGGGCTCTTTAAATAAACAAAAGCACTGAGAAATGAACTAACATCCTTTAGTTGAGAGAGAAGCCAGTGATGTTTATATAAAGTGTAGAATAAACTCCTGCGGCAGGTGAGAGCTGCAGTGTTGCTGGGCTGAGTGGAAAGCCTGCAGTGGAGTTCCCCTGAGCAGGCTCCAATCCCCTCTCACTGTCTGGAAGCCCTGCTGAAGGTTCTGAGCTCGAACCCTGCTGCTGCTGCTCTGGGTTTGAGTGGAACTGAACTCAGCGGTACCTGACCGAGTGCGCAGCGGTTCCAGATGTTGCTCTCGCGCTCACAGGATGCGACTCTCCGCCATCACGTCACTCAGAGCTGGAAGTGAAGACGGCGGACTCATCCCGCACTCTCACAGCCATGAGACACACTCCGGAAGTGCTGCAACGCGAGCGCTCCTTCTTCTTCTGTAAGGGTTTATGGCTGTTGGCAAACCGACTTAAAGGTGCATTACCGCCACCTAGTGGGCTGGAGTGTGGAACAGCAGCTATCAGAGAGGGGGGAAAGAAAAGAACACCACTTACTAGTGCATCTCAAAAAAATAGAATACCATGAAAAAGTTCCTCATCTCATCTCGTTATCTCTAGCCGCTTTATCCTGTTCTACAGGGTCGCAGGCAAGCTGGAGCCTATCCCAGCTGACTACGGGTGAAAGGCGGGGTACACCCTGGACAAGTCGCCAGGTCATCACAGGGCTGACACATAGACACAGACAACCATTCACACTCACATTCACACCTACGCTCAATTTAGAGTCACCAGTTAACCTAACCTGCATGTCTTTGGACTGTGGGGGAAACCGGAGCACCCGGAGGAAACCCACGCGGACACGGGGAGAACATGCAAACTCCGCACAGAAAGGCCCTCGCCGGCCACGGGGCTCGAACCCGGACCTTCTTGCTGTGAGGCGACAGTGCTAATGATTACACCACCGTGCCGCCTGAAAAAGTTCCTTTTGTTCATAATTTAATTCAAAAAGGTAAACTTTCATATATTCTATATTCATTACATGTAAAGTGAAATATTTAAAGCCTTTTTTTGTTTTAATTTTGATGATTATGGCTTATAGCTCATGAAAATCAGAAATCCAGTATTTCAAATTATTAGAATATTCCCTAAGATCAATCAAAAAAAGGATTTGCAATACAGAAATGTCCAACTTCTGAAAAGTATATTCATTTATGCACTCAATACTTGGTTGGGGCTCCTTTACCATGAATTACTGTATCAATGCGGTGTGGCATGGAGGTGATCAGTCTGTGGCACTGCTGAGGTGTTATTGAAGCCCAGGTTGCTTTGATCGTGGCCTTCAGCATATCTGTATTTTTGGGTCGGGTGTTTCTCATCTTCCTCTTGACAATACCCCATAGATTCTCTGTGGGGTTCAGGTCAGGCAAGTTGGCTGGCCAATCAAACACAGTAATATCATGGTCAGCAAACCATTTGGTAGTAGTTTTGGCACTATGGGTAGGTGCTACAGTGGTGCTTGAAAGTTTGTGAACCCTTTAGAATTTTCTATATTTCTGCATAAATATGACCTAAAACATCATCAGATTTTCACGCAAGTCCTAAAAGTAGATAAAGAGAACCCAGTTAAACAAATGAGACAAAAATATTATACTTGGTCATTTATTTATTAAGGAAAATGATCCAATATTACATATCTGTGAGTGGCAAAAGTATGTGAACCTTTGCTTTCAGTATCTGGTGTGACCCCCTTGTGCAGCAATAACTGCAACTAAATGTTTCCGGTAACTGTTGATCAGTCCTGCACACTGGCTTGGAGGAATTTTAGCCCGTTCCTCCATACAGAACAGCTTCAACTCTGGGATGTTGGTGGGTTTCCTCACATGAACTGCTCGCTTCAGGTCCTTCCACAACATTTCCATTGGATTAAGGTCAGGACTTTGACTTGGCCATTCCAAAACATTCACTTTATTCTTCTTTAACCATTCTTTGGTAGAACGACTTGTGTGCTTAGGGTCGTTGTCTTGCTGCATGACCCACCTTCTCTTGAGATTCAGTTCATGGACAGATGTTGTGACATTTTCCTTTAGAATTTGCTGGTATAATTTAGAATTCATTGTTCCATCAATGATGGCAAGCCGTCCTGGCCCAGATGCAGCAAAACAGGCCCAAACCATGATACTACCACCACCATGTTTCACAGATGGGATAAGGTTCTTATGCTGGAATGCAGTGCTTTCCTTTCTCCAAACATAACGCTTCTCATTTAAACCAAAAAGTTCTATTTTGGTCTCATCCGTCCACAAAACATTTTTCCAATAGCCTTCTGGCTTGTCCACGTGATCTTTAGCAAACTGCAGATGAGCAGCAATGTTCTTTTGAGGAGCAGTGGCTTTCTCCTTGCAACCCTGCCATGCACACCATTGTTGTTCAGTGTTCTCCTGATGGTGGACTCATAAATATTAACATTAGCCAATGTGAGAGAGGCCTTCAGTTGCTTAGAAGTTACCCTGGGGTCCTTTGTCACCTTGCCGACTATTACACACCTTGCTCTTGGAGTGATCTTTGTTGGTCGACCACTCCTGGGGAGGATAACAATGGTCTTGAATTTCCTCCATTTGTACACAATCTGCTTGACTGTGGATTGGTGGAGTCCAAACTCTTTAGAGATGGTTTTGTAACCTTTTCCAGCCTGATGGGCATCAACAATGCTTTTTCTGAGGTCCTCAGAAATCTCCTTTGTTCGTGCCATGATACACTTCCACAAACATGTGTTGTGAAGATCAGACTTTGATAGATCCCTGTTCTTGAAATAAAACAGGGTGCCCACTCACACCTGATTGTCATCCCATTGATTGAAAACACCTGACTCTAATTTCACCTTCAAATTAACTGCTAATCCTAGAGGTTCACATACTTTTGCCGCTCACAGATATGTAATATTGGATCATTTTCCTCAATAAATAAATGACCAAGTATAATATTTTTGTCTCATTTGTTTAACTGGGTTCTCTTTATCTACTTTTAGGACTTGTGTGAAAATGTGATGATGTTTTAGGTCATATTTATGCAGAAATATAGAAAATTCTAAAGGGTTCACAAACTTTCAAGCACCACTGTAAGTCCTGCTGGAAAAGGAAATCAGCATCTCCAAAAAGCTCGGCAGCAGATGGAAGCATGAAGTGCTCTAAAATCTCCTGGTAGATGGCTGTGTTGACTTTGGACTTGATAAAATACAGTGGACCAACACCAGCAGATGACATGGCACCCCAAATCATCACAGACTGTGGAAACTTCACACGGGGCTTCAAACACCTTGGATTCTGTGCCTCTCCACTCTTCCTCCAGACTCTAGAACCATGATTTCCAAATTAAATGCAAAATGTACTTTCATCTGAAAAGAGGACTTTGGACCACTGAGCAACAGTCCATTTCTTTCTCTCCTTAGTCCAGATAAGACACTTCTGACATTGTCTCTGGCTCAGGAGTAGCTTGATATTAGGAATGCGAAAGTTGTATCCCCTTTCTTGAAGATGTCTGTTCGTGATGGGTCTTGATACACTGACACCAGCCTCAGTCCACTCCTTGTGAAGCTCTCCCAAGTTCTTGAATCAACTTTTCTTGACAATCCTCTCAAGACTGCGGCCATCCCTGTTGCTTGTGCACCTTTTCCAGCCACCCTTTTCAGCAATGACCTTTTGTGGCTTACCTTCCTTGTGGAGGGCATCAGTGATCATCTTCTGGACAACAGTCAAGTCAGCAGTCTTCCCCATGATTGTGGTTGTGTGTACTGAACTAGACCGAGAGATACACTGTGTTCATACTGTTTTACTCAAACTCGAAATGTTTTTGTACTGTATGCCATACTGATTAAAATTAAAATAGAAAAATGCTTGAAACATTTTAGTTTATGTGTAATGAGTCTATAATATATAACATTTTCACTTTCTTAAATAACTGATGGAAAATATTGAACTTTTTCACAATATTCAAATTTTTTGAGATGCACTAGTATATTCTTTTAGCTATTTCTGAATATTTCAGAGTGGCACAGTGGTGTAGTGGTTAGCACTGTCGCCTCATAGCAAGTAGATAGATAGATAGATAGATAGATAGATAGATAGATAGATAGATAGATAGATAGATAGATAGATAGATAGATAGATAGATAGATAGATTCTTTATTGTCATTGCACATTACTATACAATGAAACATTGTTTGAGGGCTCAGATCACAGCAGCATACAGGGACAGAATGGGACCAAAAAACGGCCCTGGACTTTCCCCCCAAATAGGCCCACTATACTATACTATACTATACTATACTATACTATACTATACTATACTATACTATACTATACTATAGTGCTATAGTAAAGTGCTATAGTGGTATATTGTCTGTCATCACAAAACCCACACAGATGAACTATTTTCATAACATTTTTTTTTGTCATAACAAAACCCATTTACAGATGAACAGGTTTTTGGGCTTTTGCTGGGGGTGGTAACTGAAAAACTGCTCCAGGCTGGACCTGTCTGAACTGGGGCGGCTGAAATATTGGGGCACTGATCCCTCATTCTGGCACTTTCCTGGATTCTCTCTGTCATCTTTTGAGCTGCCACTATCTTCAACCTGAATAAACAAACAATTGAAAAGATGAAGTTGGATGCTAATGCTATTGTTGATTATATCTAAACTATGCAATGGCATCTAGGAAAACCCTTCACACTGTGCACTGACATATGCTTGATTAGCATTTGTTTAATAGTATTATTTGGAATGAGAGCCTTTAAACCTGTACTTATACCTCAAAATTCTATTTTTAAAAACCAGCCAAAACTTTGGATAAACATAGCATTTGATACCTAGGCAACAGAGAAGAAGAATAAAACAGATTTGGAGGTTTTTCCTAAATCCCAATTACATTTTTAGCCTTTTAGGTCTTTTCTGTGTAAGAATTAGCCTGCTTGACACATTTTATAGTTTTAATATTATGCTGATTTTTTGGTAGGTAAGCCTGACAAACAGATCTAAAATGAGGCTATTAACAAATTGCACAATGCAATGCTGCTGTGATTAGTTATGATACCATTCAACCAATCATCCTTCAAACAACATTTGTAGCCTATTCCATAGACATTCCACCACGCACCACGAAAGAGAAGACAAAGATAAATAGTGCCAAAATGGAAAACACTTCTCCCCTTCAAACGTTTGGTTAATGATCGGCTAGAGCTTTGGTTCTCTTGAACATAAAGAGCCTAATCTGAATGAATTATGCAGAGGTGAACATATGAAATCGCAGCCATTTGTGCTTGCCTATCTATTTATAATTGGCTTGCTTGGTAGTTACGTGTTTGTTTTGACAGCAATAAACCACATATTTCTCATCATCACACCGCAAATCCAGTCAATAGAAGATTGGCCTACTATGAGAGGGGTCTATGAGTGGCCTTTACGTAACCTATTTTATGCTATGGTTTTATGTCGTTGTCACTTACCGGTACCTCCTCCTCTGGTGAAATTCCCTCAGCTGCCTGCTCCTCATCATGACTATCATCATCAGCATGTGGTTGGTCAGGTTGGATGTCCATCTGGTTCTCAGTCTCGCTCGGTGATAACGTGACATGAACGTTACTGCTGCTGCTTGCAGTTGCACTGCTGCCAAAAAGCTCTGTGAGCTTTCTACATTTTGAAGCATCGTCTTCAAGTGACTTCACTTTCTTTTGTTTTAACTTTTGCCATCCACCTTTCTCCTTACATTTTCTGCTTGCCATCTTTCTGTTGCCAGACACTAACGTTACTCTTCTTTGTTGGCTTTTAGACCTATGGAATAATGATTGACAGATAAATTATCATCTTAGCGCCACCTGTTGTTAGTTGATAGACTGAAAATTTTGGTTATTGAACAAGGCCGACGGCCGTAGACCGGACAGCTGTTCTGGACTTTTCCAGAACGCACAGATTGCCAGTCCGCCCCTGGCAGCATATCCATCCATCCATCCGTCCATCCATCCATCCATCCATTATCGTATGACACGACTGTGGTGGGTCTCATCAACAATGGCGATGAGACAATCTACAGGAGTGAGGTGAGCCGCTTGGCCATGTGGTGCAAGGACAACAATCTCCACCTGAACGTGGAGAAGATGAAGGAGATTGTTGTGGACTTCAGGAGAGCACACACCCAGCATGCTCCACTATCTATCGACGGTGCTGCAGTGGAGAGGGTGAGCAGCACCAAGTTTCTGGGTGTGCACATCTCTGAAGACCTGTCCTGGAGCAACAACACTGCATCACTGACCAAAAAAGCCCAACAGCGTCTGTACTTCCTCCGCAAACTGAGGAGAGCAAGAGTCCCGGCCCCCATCATATATGAACCAGAATCCAAGATGGCGGCACAGGTGTTTTCACGTTTGTCTCTGCGTTTGTTTGTGTAGCTAAACTGTGTTTATATACGTTTGAATGGGCTACCAGATCTGATAAACTTATATTCTGGGACTTCAGAACTTAAACCGCAGCTGCATTCGCAAATAGCAACATAATTAAGCCTAATTAACAAACGCACAACTTGGATAACATCAACATCATGAAAGCGGTTGGCCTGCTACTCCTGCTTGCTTATATGCTGAGCTTACCTGAGGAGTGTGTTCTGCGATGTGATGAGCAACTGAACGTATTCCGGATTGTTTTTCCGAGTTCCGGCACTATGGTGCTTCTTTCAAGAAGTAATGCTTTCCACCTGACTTCATTCACTACCTCCACTGAGGCCCCGTTGGGACTGCTGCCCCGATGGACAGAGATACGACCTATGCCCACCTCTAAGCATGAGCAGGGATCCTGGGCTACTTGGTCAACAAAACCAGCAACTCTATGGATTATTCTACTTCTGTTCCTCTCAGGTAACATTCACCCCAATCCAGGCCCAGAGCGGATTGAATTCATGAATCCTGACGAACTAAAAAACAGTAGTGGCTTGTGTTTTTTTCATGTTAATGTACGTAGCCTGGTGAATAAAATCGATGAAATTCGCCTGTGAGCGAAGTTGACAGAAAGTGACATAATTGTTCTCTCTGAGACATGGCTTAAACCTTTAACTACTGACAGTATGCTCCATATCAATGGATATAATCTCTTTCGGGCGGATCGTACGCATAAAGGAGGAGGAGTAGCTATTTATGCCAAAGCATCATTGGACTGTTGTTGCATTGAAACAATATCCAAACCAAAATGTTTTGAATTGTGTGCCATCAAACTGAACCTTTCCAACAACGCAAATCTGACAGTGGTGGGTTGTTATCGCCCACCTTCGGCTGTGGTTGGAGCGACTGCTCTACTGACAGACTTTCTACAGAAACTTCCAAACGAGTACGTTGTTCTAGGAGACCTAAATTGGGACTGGCTATCGACCTCTACGTTAAGGGATTTATGCGACACACTACACCTAACACAGCTGGTACAGTCACCAACACGCCTTAACTCGAAGAGAATGGACAAATCTACATTAATTGACGTTATTCTTACTAATGCACCATATAAGTACCCTGCTGTGGGCGTTTTCTCCAACGATGTTAGTGATCACTGTGCAGTTGTCTGTGTAAGAAACTGTAAATCAATTAAACTGAAGCCACGGTTTATTTTTAAAAGGAATTATAAATGTTTTAATGAGCAGGCTTTTTTGCATGACATCCATCTAAGTGACTTAAATAGAGTGTGTTATGTGGATGATATAGAACTGGCATGGGATTATTTCAAAAACACGTTTTTATCTATAATAGACAAACATGCGGGCGGCACGGTGGTGTAGTGGTTAGCGCTGTCGCCTCACAGCAAGAAGGTCCGGGTTCGAGCCCCGGGGCCGGCGAGGGCCTTTCTGTGTGGAGTTTGCATGTTCTCCCCGTGTCCGCGTGGGTTTCCTCCGGGTGCTCCGGTTTCCCCCACAGTCCAAAGACATGCAGGTTAGGTTAACTGGTGACTCTAAATTGAGCGTAGGTGTGAATGTGAGTGTGAATGGTTGTCTGTGTCTATGTGTCAGCCCTGTGATGACCTGGCGACTTGTCCAGGGTGAACCCCGCCTTTCGCCCGTAGTCAGCTGGGATAGGCTCCAGCTTGCCTGCGACCCTGTAGAAGGATAAAGCGGCTAGAGATAACGAGATGAGATGAATGAGACAAACATGCGCCTCTTCGAAAATATAGAGTGAAGGGTAGGGATAACCCTTGGTTTAACGACACTAGAGAAAGAAATGAAGCTTGGGCTGAAGCTAAACGGTTTAATGACGAGAAACACTGGTTATCTTATAGAGTTTTAAGAAATAAATGTACTAGATTAATAAAAAATACAAAAAGTGAGCACTACCTAAATTTAATACAGGAAAACCTGAATGACCCCAAAACATTCTGGAAACTAGTTAAATCTACCTCGGGGGATTGTGCCACTCCCCACCATTCCTGAAGCTATTATAACAGAACAAGGAGAAGTGAGGGGTAAACTAAATTTAGTAGAGGTTTTTAATAAATATTTTATCAATGCAGGAATGGTGACACAGTTGGTCCTCCCAACCTCCAATGCAGACAGTGAACCTCCTTCAGTCTCTTCTAGCTTTTTGAATGTGTTTAACTTTTCTTATATATCTGCAGATGATGTACAAAAGGCACTTATAAATTTGAATTTTAAAAAGTCTGCTGGTTCAGATCAGATTGAACCATACTTTCTTAAGCTGGCTGCAAGATTGATAGCTGATCCTGTTTCTGCTATTTTTAATCTAAGTTTAAACAGTGGCGCTATTCCAAGTTCTTGGAAATCTGCACTTGTGCTCCCACTGTTAAAGGGTGGTGACCAGGGGTTAACCCTTTAATGCGCAAGCTATTGTAACCCCCCTAACGCACAACATGGGTCACAAGTGACCCGCATTCATTTCTAATGTAATTTCCAGCAAGGACATGGTTTTCTCTCTTACAACTTCTTGAAACAATACATTTAACCCTATAATATTTTATAAATTGACAGATTAGGTAGGTTTTGATGCACAAAAACTATTTTTTTATCATTTTTACTTTTGTATCTCATAAATAAACATGTATTTGTAATTTCTCCATTAATTCGCAGACATGGGTCACAAGTGACCCGCATTCATTTCTAATGTAATTCCAAGCATGGATATGGTTTTCTCACTTACACCTTAAAAAATCAATACTTTCACCTACAATATTTAAAAAGTTTATAAAGTAGGTAATGTTTGAAGCATAAAAAAATTTTTTTACTTAAGTTTATTTTAATTTAACCTAGATTTGGTGTTCTGAGGAACTATGATATTTGCAAGTGTTTCCTGTCAGGAAAACATTGAAAGTCAGACCACTGTTGATCGCTGACTGTTGACACTCATTTTAGAAGTTTACAAAGCTGCTTCTGCAAAACTACGTGTAAGTATTTATTTTCAGTTGCAATATTACATATTTATTACACAACTGTTACAGAGTTATTATTGAAGATAATTGTACAGTGCTCTGACAAAACATGCTTGATGTTGGTGCTCTGAACGCCTTCACCATCTTTACTGCACAACACCCTGACTATATGAATGGTGTGCCAAATGCACGGCGGCTTTTCATCAAGGAGTTGGCCAAAGAGCTCATCATGCCTCACATGAACAGGCGCATGGAGACCTCTGTTCATCTCCGAATGTTACTGAGGCCATAGCAACATGTGGTGTGAAAAGGGGGAGTGCTGAGACCACCCATCCACAAGAGGACTTAAGACAGGGAGGAAAATCCAAGAGGAAGAGATGCAGCCTTTGTCCAACTGCCAGAGATAGGAAAGTCACCCTCTCCTGCTCCAAATGCACACGGCCTATATGCAAGGACCATTCAGTTACTGTGGTCATTTGTGATACATGTAAGAACTGAGACTGCTGTCTCGGCGTGTTCTCAATGTATACAAGCCTGTGCCCATGCCAATATAATATTATCTTACCCAATCAGTTTTATTCAGTTACATTTACCACTTCCCCACAGTTTGAAAGTTAATATTCCAGTTGTCCATGGCTCACTATAGCTACTAATGCAGTGAAGTTCAGTATTGGTGTTTACAGTGTTAGTTGCTGTACATAATGTACAATGTTTAATGTTTTAAATATACCAACAAGGGCAGCATGGTGGTGTAGTGGTTAGCGCTGTCGCCTCACAGCAAGAAGGTCCGGGTTCGAGCCCCGTGGCCGGCAAGGGCCTTTCTGTGTGGAGTTTGCATGTTCTCCCCGTGTCCGCGTGGGTTTCCTCCGGGTGCTCCGGTTTCCCCCACAGTCCAAAGACATGCAGGTTAGGTTAACTGGTGACTCTAAATTGACCGTAGGTGTGAGTGTGAATGGTTGTCTGTGTCTATGTGTCAGCCCTGTGATGACCTGGCGACTTGTCCAGGGTGTACCCCGCCTTTCACCCGTAGTCAGCTGGGATAGGCTCCAGCTTGCCTGCGACCCTGTAGAACAGGATAAAGCGGCTACAGATAATGAGATGAGATGAGATATACCAACAACCTTTTTAATCAGATTACTATTAGAAATGATTTAGATTTTTAGAATATTATTTTTTTGTTATTTGTAGTGAAATGGTTCGCATAATATTTTTTGTCTTAATCACAATCACTTAGCCAACACAGGTCATTTCTGACCCATGTGTTCAACCGCTGTACTGCTTCACAAAATGTATTCCAATTCATGGAGTAGCCATAGTGGAATGAACATAATTATTGCTGGTTTTTAAAAGCTGAATATGTAATGATAAATTTTGATATTAAATGATGAAATAAACTAATTTCAAATATTACTGCAAATAAATTTTGATTCTTATTCTTGTTCTGATTCTTATTCTATTACTGCAAATAAATTCTGATTCTTTTACATAGGAAATTAATGCGGGTCATTTGTGACCCATGTGTGCAAATATAATATAGCTACATAAAAAGTGTTATAATTCAATGGGTAACCATAAATTAATGAAAAGAATAATTAATGTTTGAAAAAAACTGAATAAGTGATGGAAACTTGGTAAATTAAATGAAAAATTAATTAATTAAAAAAAAACTAGCTAAGAAACACTAAACCTTCAACAAAACTCCATAGAAAATGAATGCGGGTCACTTGTGACCCATGTTGTGCATTAGAGGGGTAGTGACAAAAAAAATATTTTTATTTAAAATTGTTTAGAGATATAAATTTAAAAAAGTTTTGAAATGAACAAAAACAAGTTAATTGAGGAATTCATGGAGTGTGGGGTCATGAAAATAATTTATTGCAGAGATAAAAAGCAAATTAAATGCAGCCGGGTCACTTGTGACCCATGTTGCGCATTAAAGGGTTAAATTGGGCCGGGGCTGTCCGGGGCTGAGCCCCGGCACATAAGCTCGGAGCGGATGGCATATGATCACGCACACATCAAAAGCAACAAACCCTTTTCACGATTTTCAGTTCTGAATAATTAAATATCGTTTTATTAATCAATAAACCCATGACTTTTATGAGATAGATCATAGTTTTCCTGATAACAAGACGACCTGTCAAAGCTATTTAGAACAGAACTTGCGATCAGAGATTCTGGTTTCTGGAACACTGCGTGGGTTGCCAATTCCGCTTTTTATAAGCGACTTTGGGGTTTCTTTTTTTGTGAGCTCGCTTTAAAAAAAAAATCAGAAGTCGTGGTTTGCGGGTTTTTGGGCTTGTGTTTCAGCGTTGTGACTTGTTTATAATTTTCTCCGTACACCGTCTCCCCTTTTACCTGCATACGATCCTAATCCATCAGAGGTGCTTGAACGAACTGTCTGTGCATTTGGCGAGTTCAATTTCCAGGGGAAAAAATAATACTGATCTAAATATGTTGTGTTTTTATTTTTAGACAGTATGTTTTTAACACATACTGTCTAAAAATAAAAACACAACATATTTAGATCAGTATTATTTTTTCCCTTCTTCAGTATTATTTGATATTTTGTTTTTAATAATAAAAAATATGATAATGATTATGTTCACTGTATTGTTAATATTATTAGTGTTTTATTATTTATTGTTAATATTTAATTTAATGTTAATTTATTATTATTTATTGTTAATATTATTAGTGTATTATTAGTGTTATTATTATTATTATTATTATTATTATTATTATTATTATTATTATTATGTATTCAATTATTTATTTGGCATGTGGTGCTTTTTGTATTGTCTAGAACATACATAAGATGAGCATATTATAGCAGCAAAATAGAAGCACAATCATTTGAATGCAGCAAAACTTTTCTAGACAATACAAAAAGCACCACATGCCAAATAAATAATTGAATACATAATAATAACAATAATAATAAATGCTTCCAATGTTATAGTGTTGTTTGTATTTGGTTGCATTCACTGCATGAATATATTTGATTGACAATTTGACTGACAGTGTTTTGGCATATTTAACATTTATCCTCCAAAATAAATCAACTGTTTTGGTTTAAGATTGTGCAAGCCTTCAAATTTTCTCACTGAACATTTCTCCTTCACATTTTTCACCTGTAGGCATGTGACAAGATTTAACATGATATTGCTCAACCTACCTCTGTAAAGTCAGCTAACACCTTATTAAAATGCACCAGAATTCAGCAAATAACATGTATGATAATAAAAAACTTCTGGGGGAGGACCCCCAGACCCCCCACTAATCATTTCCTTCAAACCAATGTACAACAACCTGTACAATCTGTTACATTGGCCAACCAATCTACATTCAAACTGCCATAATGTGTAGGGGGGCACTACAAGACACACATAGGCCTACAACACACAGATAAGGTGTATATCTCTGTGCAATATGATATGGTTATCAAATTAGAGGGTTATTTTCCAAAAAGTATATTGGGGCAGGGCGGCGGGGGCAGGGGCGGGTACGAGGCAGAGCCCCCCACATAACCAATCCCATTTTAACCCCTGGTGGTGACCCTACTAATTTGGACAATTATCATCCTATTTCCAGACTATCCGTCATGGCTAAATTATTTGAATCACTTATAAATGAACAAATAAAACATTTCTTAGCTGATCACAGTGTTTTAAGCCTCATGCAGTCTGGTTTTAGACAAGGGCACAGTACTATTACTGCCGTAACGTCAGTCACGAATGATATTATTACTGCTTTAGACAACAAAAAAATCGTGTGCTGCTTTATTCATTGATTTGTCTGAAGCGTTTGATACGGTTTGTCATGATCTTCTTTTGAACAGATTGAAAAGTATAGGTTTCAGCCCTTCTGTTATTAGGTGGTTCTCTAACTATTTGAGTGGTAGAACTCAGTGTGTAACTGTTGATAACTGCACCTCATCCTCTCTAGAGGTAAAAATGGGTGTGCCCCAAGGATCAATTCTAGGCCCCATTTTGTTTTCTATCTATATAAATTACTTGGGTGCGGGACTAGGTCCCACAAAAGTACATCTTTATGCAGATGACACAATATTATACACTTTTGCTTCATCAGTGCAGGAGGCTGTGAACTACTTACAGTCTGCTTTTAACAAGGTACAAAATTCCCTTGTAGGACTTAAGTTGGTGCTAAATGCTAAAAAAACTAAATTCATGGTCTTCACACGTTCACACATATCTTGTAATGACACTATTTGTACTACGAATGGAACACAGAAAAAGTATCCTCCTATACGTAAATACCTAGGAATATGGTTGGATGATAAACTGTCGTTTAGTACACATATTGAGTGTCTCTTAAAAAAACTCAGACCCAAATTAGGATTTTATTTTAGACAAAGAAAGTTTTTTCCATACAAAGCAAGAAAAAGGTTGGTAGAGAGCACCTTCTTATTAGTATTAGACTATGGTGATATGATTTATATGCATTCCTCACAATTGCTATTGAAAAAATTGGATGTTTTATATCATTCTGCCTTGCGTTTTATCACAGGAACAGCGAATAGGACTCACCACTGCTTGCTATATGAAATGGTTCAATGGTCCTCTCTCTCTCTCTCTCTCAGGAGAAAGTTTCACTTGTTGATTTTTACTGTGAAAGCATTAATGGGTAAATTACCACAGTACATCTCAAATTTGCTTTCTTATCACACTAGTATTTATAGTACAAGGTCTACAAATAAGATATTATTAATCACACCCTCAATAAGGACTGAACTGGGCAAGGCCTCTTTTTCCTTCTATGCACCATACGTTTGGAATGAACTTCAGAACACACTACACCTAGAGACACTTCCTTCTGTTAATACTTTTAAAAATCTTTTAAAATCAGCTCTTACAGAGCAGTGCCATTGCTTTTAAATATGGTGCCCATGTGTCTACGTTTTTTTAATCCTTTTATTGTTGTTTAGTTTGTGTTTTATCTTAGAATTTATGTGAGTCTTGTCTTCTTGCAGTCTCTTGTCTTTAGTGTTCTTGGCTGTACTGTCAATTGTTTATGAGATTTGTCTTGTTTTAGTTGTGTTCCTTTGACTTGGTGTATTTAGTGTATGTTATATGTTTAGTTACAGCACATATTCCACTGTTTTGTGTGCTTTGGAGTCTGATTTAGTCTTTAGTGTTTTGGTAGTGTTGTCCTCTGTCTTTGTGTTTTTTTTAACTTTTAACTTGCTGCCACTTGGCCAGGACTCCCTGGAAGAAGAGTCACTGTGACTCAACGGGACCTTTCCTGGTTAAACAAGGGTTAAATTAAAAAAAAAAAAATCATGCACACATTCTACAGAGGCACCATCGAGAACATCCTGACCAGCTGCATCACCGTGCGGTACGGCGCCTGCACTGTGTCCTGCTGCAAGACTCTGCAGCGCATCATGAGAGCAGCTGAGAGGATCATTGGTGTCTCTCTCCCTTCTCTAATGGATATTTATAACTCCCGCCTCACCCGCAAAGCCATCAGGATTGCAGGTGACCCCACCCACCCATCTCACAGCCTCTTCAGTCTGCTGCCGTCGGGGAGGAGACTGCGGCGTCTCCGGGCCAAAACCAGCAGGCTCAAGAACAGTTTCTTTCACCAGGCGGTCAGGAGGCTCAACTCCCTCCCTGTTCTGCCCCTCCTCCCCCCTCTGCCCCCTGCCACAGATTCTGCTCGCACACCCCCCTGCCCCCCCTTCAGCATCTGACATGTCACCCTCACAGTTCCCCCCCAACACACACACACACACATACATACATACATACATACTCTCAACGTTCATTAACACACTGAACTCAGGGACTGCACATTTCACTTTACCTCGCTCATTTGCACTATTCCGCACTACCTCACCTTAACAGCCATTAGTTTATTGTTTATACTGCTTATTTCATGTTTACCTGCTATACCTCAAGTGCCCTTGACTGTTTATTTGCAGCAATTTATGTGTGTGTGTGTTTAGTCTATGTCTAGTTCTTATCTAGAGTGTTTTTACTGTTTATATTGTCTGTTTATGAGTGTTTAGTCGATGTCTAGTTCTTATCTAGAGTGTTTATACTGTTTGTTTTTTCAATTATTCTATTTTTATTTATTGCATTGCCTGTTTGCACCGTGGGTCAGAGAGGACTGAAATTTCATCTGTGCTGTATGTCGAGCATGTGTAGCATATTTGACAATAAAGTTGACTTGACTTGACTTGATCTGTAGCTGCTTTTCCTGTTCTACAGGGTCGCAGGCAAGCTGGAGCCCATCCCAGCTGACTATGGGCAAAAGGCGGGGTACACCCTGGACAAGTCGCCAGGTCATCACAGGGCTGACACATAGACACAGACAACCATTCACACTCACATTCACACCTACGCTCAATTTAGAGTCACCAGTTAACCTAACCTGCATGTCTTTGGACTGTGGAGGAAACCGGAGCGCCCCTCATCCATCATATCCTATAAAAAAAAAACCTGTATCCCTTAGAAAACCTCACAGTACCCTAACCTGTGACCTCTCATCCATGCTCCGCCTCTTGACATCCCTCACACAGGCCTGTCTGATGTTTCCCTACCATTTTCAGGGTTTTAGTTAGTGCACAGTGCCCCAACCTTAACCTGGTCAGCACAACCTCCTCTCTCCTACAGTTAGGTCCATAAATATTTGGAGAGATACAACATTTTTCTAATTTTGGTTCTGTATGTTACCACAATGAATTGTGAACAAAACAATTCAGATGCAGTTGAAGTTCAGACTTTCAGCTTTAATTCAGTGGGTTGAACAAAATGATTGCATAAAAATGTGAGGAACTAAAGCATTTTTTAAACACAATCCCTTCATTTCAGGGGCTCAAAAGTAACTGGACAAATTAAATAATTGTAAATAAAATGTTCATTTCTAATACTTGGTTGAAAACCCTTTGTTGGCAGTGACTGCCTGAAGTCTTGAACTCATGGACATCACCAGACGCTGTGTTTCCTCCTTTTTAATGCTCTGCCAGGCCTTTACTGCAGCGGTTTTCAGTTGCTGTTTGTTTGTGGGCCTTTCTGTCTGAAGTTTAGTCTTTAACAAGTGAAATGCTGCTCAATTGGGTTGAGATCAGGTGACTGACTTGGCCATTCAAGAATATTCCACTTCTTTGCTTTAATAAACTCCTGGGTTGCTTTGGCTTTATGTTTTGGGTCATTGTCCATCTGTATTATGAAACGCCGACCAATCAGTTTGGCTGCATTTGGCTGGATTTGAGCACACAGTATGTCTCTGAATACCTCAGAATTCATCCAGCTGCTTCTGTCCTGTGTCACATCATCAATAAACACTAGTGACCCAGTGCCACTGGCAGCCATGCATGCCCAAGCCATCACACTGCCTCCGCCGTGTTTTACAGATGATGTGGTATGCTTTGGATCATGAGCTGTACCACGCCTTCGCCATACTTTTTTCTTGCCATCATTCTGGTAGAGGTTGATCTTGGTTTCATCTGTCCAAAGAATGTTCTTCCAGAACTGTGCTGGCTTTTTTAGATGTTTTTTTAGCAAAGTCCAATCTAGCCTTTTTATTCTTGAGGCTTATGAGTGGCTCGCACCGTGCAGTGAACCCTCTGTATTTACTTTCATGCAGTCCTCTCTTTATGGTAGATTTGGATATTGATATACCTACCTCTTGGAGAGTGTTGTTCACTTGGTTGGCTGTTGTGAAGGGGTTTCTCTTCACCATAGAAATTATTCTGTGATCATCCACCACTGTTGTCTTCTGTGGGTGTCCAGGTCTTTTTGCATTGATGAGTTCACCAGTGCTTTCTTTCTTTCTTTCTCAGGATGTACCAAACTGTAGATTTTGCCACTCCTAATATTGTAGCAATTTCTTGGATGGGTTTTTTCTGTTTTTGCAGCTTAAGGATGGCTTGTTTCACCTGCATGGAGAGCTCCTTTGACCGCATGTTTTCTTCACAGCAAAATCTTCCAAATGCAAGCACCACACCTCAAATCAACTCCAGGCCTTTTATCTGCTTAATTGAGAATGACATAATGAAGGAATTGCCCACACCTGCCCATGAAATAGCCTTTGAGTCAATTGTCCAATTACTTTTGGTCCCTTTAAAAACAGGGTGGCACATGTTAAGGAGCTGAAACTCCTAAACCCTTCATCCAATTTTAAGGTGGATACCCTCAAATGAAAGCTGAAAGTCTGGACTTTATGTCTATGTCCATTATATAACTATAACTTGAATATGTTTCAGTAAACAGGTAAAAAAAAAAAACAAAATTTGTGTCAGTGTCCAAATATATATGGCCCTAAGTGTATGTTCACTACCTACCCTTACCACTTGGACACCCTTTAGGATTTGATCCGTAGTGAGGAGTATCAGATCAGAGTGTAGATCAGTAACAGTCTGTAGTGTGTGTTTGATGTTCTAGTGGGTGCTGCTGGTGTTGTTAGCGTGACCAGTTTAACAGCCCACAGGTAGAAACCATTCTTGAATCCGGTTTTTGGTTTGATGTTTCAGTACCTCTTTCCAGATGTTAGAGGTTGAAACAGGAAGTGGGAGGGTTGTGTGGGGTTGGAGGTGACACTGCTGGCTTTGCTCAGACTTCTCTCCCTGTAACTGTCCTGGATGGGTGGGAGGGAAGCTGCACTCATGTATATGCTAGGTGGTTTTGACCATCATCTGTCAGCTCTTGTGTTCAGCAGCAGTGGAGCTGAAGTACCAGGCCATGATGCATCCAGTTAGAATGTTCTCCACCATGGACCTGTAGATGTTTGCAGAGAAGCTGTTGCAGCAGCTTGACTCTCCTCAGCCTTCAGAGGTAGTGGAGGTGTTGTTGGACCTTTCTGATGAAGTGTGACGTTGAACGACCAGGTGAGATCCTCGGCTATGTGGATCCAGAGGAACTTGAAGCTGTTCACCCTTTCCAACATCGTTCCCTCCATGCTCAGTGGTGTGTGCACTCTGCTCATTCTCCTTAAAGATAAACAAAACCCAAAAATAAACACTATTTTTGTTATTGTTTCTTTATCTAGTTTGTTGACCTTTTTTGCTATGCATTTTCCTGGATTAAACCCACTACACTTTCTGGATTACTGTCTGTGTGTGTGTTCTGCTTTTGGGTCCAACTTCACCACACCTCTGTCAACCATAACAGTGCATTCTGGCCTGCAGGGATCCAGCAGAATTCGCCCATCTGAGAACGGCCGTCCAACAACAAGGGACTCTCCTCGGGACCCATCAACAAGACTTATGACAGATCACTCAGAACCTCGCCACTCTGTCTGACTCACTCAACCTCCTCACCACGCAGATGCAGCGTTATCAAGCCATGCCTGCCCCTGCCCAGCCGTCTCCTACTTCAGCTCCTGCCACCGCCTTTCTCCACGAGCCGAGACTCCCAGCGCCTCAACCCTACGATGGAGAACCAGATACCTGCAGATCATTCTTGTCTCAATGCTCATTAATTCTAGAACTGCAACCTCTGGCTTTCCCCACAGAACGCTCCCGGGTAGCGTGTATCACCTCACTGGCAAGGCCAGAGAGTGGGGAACAGCAGTCTGGGATGCCAATGCACATTTCTGCTCCAACTTCAAAGATTTCTCCGAGGAGATGAGGCGAACTTTCGACTGCTCTCTGTCTGGCTGGGAGATGGCTAGAGAACTCATGGAGCTGCGGCAGGGGTCCCGGTCTATCTCAGACTACGCCATTGAGTTCCGGATGTTGGCAGCATTGTGAGGTTGGAACGAGAGCACCCAGGTTGACGCATTCCTACACAGCTTGTCCGATGCCATTAAAGACGAATTGGTATCGTGGGAACTGCCGTCGGACCTCTCCAGCCTCATGGACCTCACCAACTGTATTGACGCCTGTATCCAGCAATGGAGGAGAGAGAAGACCCACCCCAGCTTCACCTCCTTTCCATCTCCCGCCTTGTCCATCGAACCCATGCAGGTAGACCGGGTTCGGGTGTCAGCTGAGGAACGACAGCGCCAGCGGAGCACAGGGGCCTGCTTCTACTGCGGTCAGCTAGGACACATCTGCCGAGCCTGCCCGCTAAAAGAACGAGCCTACCAGTGAATCGAGGGGCCCTGGTGGGCAACGCTCGGAACCATCCCCATGCTGATCGACCATTACTCCCTGTCATCATCATCCATGACAACCAGTATCCCCACCTCTAGGCCTTCATCAACTCAGGGGCGGACATGAACCTGATCTGCTCCACCACCGCCAAGTGTCTGGGAATCCCGTTACTCACTCTCGACGTTCCTCTCACTGTCCTGACACTCAATGGCACCAACTTGACCACCATTACCCACCTTACCGCCCCGCTAACCCTGAGGATTTCCAGTAACCATTCAGAAACCATCCAACTTCACGTCATGAATGACCCCTACCCATTGTTCTAGGACTACCCTGGTTAATGCAGCACAACCCCCATCTAAACTGGGCCGATAACACCATCTTAGGCTGGAGCCAGTCCTGCCTAGCTTCCTGCCTGAACTCCACTCTGCCTCCCGCCAAACCACCGCAGCCTTCAGCCAGCGAGTTTCCCGACCTCTCTCATGTGCCTCCGGAATACCTAGATTTAAAACTTGTCATCAGTAAGACCCGAGCAGTGTCCCTCCCTCCTCACAGATCCTATGACTGTGGAATCGATCTCTTGCCTGGGATGGTGCCACCCAAGGGACGATTCTACTCTCTCTCTCCCATTGAAAGGCAAGCCATGGAGAAGTACATCTCTGAGTCTTTGGCAGCTGGGCTCATCCGCCCTTCCTCCTCCCCAGCAGGGGCGGGATTTTTCTTTGTGGAGAAGAAAGACAAGTCGCTCTGCCTCTGCATTGATTATCGAGGTCTCAATGCCATCACGGTCAAGAATCGCTACCCACTATCGCTCATGACCACGGCCTTTGAACTACTCCAGGGAGCCAAGGTATTTACCAAGCTGGATCAACGTAATGCCTACCATCTCATCAGGATCAGGGAGGGGGATGAGTAGAAGATGGCCTTTAACACCACCACGGGTCACTACGAGTACCTTGTAGTCCCCTTAGGCCTGACCAACACGCACTTCCAGGCACTCGTGAACGACGTCTTAAGGGACTTCCTCAACATCTTCGTTTTCGTGTACCTGGATGACATCCTGATCTTCTCCTGCTCCCTGGAGGAACATTGGGGTCATGTCCGGCAGGTCCTCCAGCGCCTGCTAGAGAATAAGCTGTTTGTCAAGGCAGAAAAGAGTGAGTTTCACCAGAGCTCTGTCTCGTTTCTGGGGTTCATCATCTCCCCAGAGAGGATTCAGATGGACCCCCTCAAGCTTGAGGCAGTCGCTGACTGGTCCACCCCATCCTCGTGGCGAGAGCTCCAGCGTTTCCTGTGGTTCACTAATTTCTACAGGCGCTTCATCGCGACTTCAGCACGGTGGCCGGACCTCTCACGGCATTGACCTCAATCAGGAGTCCGTTCAAGTGGGGGGAGGAAGCAGAGAAAGTCTTCTCCATGCTGAAACGCAAATTCACCACAGCACCCATCCTCACCATACCCGACCCGGCCAAGCAGTTCATTGTGGAGGTCGATGCTTCCGAGGCTGGGGTCAGAGCCATTCTCTCCCAGAGGGCCAATGATAACAGGTCCATCCCTGCTCTTTCTTCTCTCACCGGTTGTCCTCTGCTGAACAGAACGACGACATCGGTGACAGAGAGCTGTTGGCCATCAAGCTGGCCTTGGAGGAGTGGAGGCACTGGCTTGAGGGGTCGGATCTCCCCTTCCTTCTCTGGACCGACTACAATAATTTAGAATACCTCAAGTCCGCCAAACGTCTCAACTCATGCCAAGCCCAATGGTCTCTCTCCCGATTCTGGTTCACGCTCTCCTACCACCCAGGCTCCAAGAATGGCAAACCTGATACCCTGTCCAGGATATTCTCTTCCCACCAGGAGGAGACTAGAATGCCCAAAACCATCCTCCCTCCACGCTGCCTGGTGGGGGCCACCCTACTTGAGGTAGAGATGCTAGTGCAGAAGGCCCTGGAGCAGGACCCCAGAGCTGGTAATCCTAGCAATATACCATGTAACCATCTGTTTGTTCCCTGTTCTGTGCGAACCCAGGTGCTGCAGTGGGGTCATGGCTCCAAGTTGGCTTGTCACCCGGGAGCTGCTCGAACCCTGGCACTCATTCAACAGCACTTCTGGTGGTCATCAATCAAGGGAGATGTCCAGGAGTTCATGGCAGCCTGTGACACGTGTGCCTGGAACAAGACAGCCAATCGACCCCCTACCAGCTTGCTAAGACCCCTCCCAACCCCTCATCGACCCTGGTTACACATCGCCCTGGACTTCGTCACAGGACTCCCAACTCAGGTGGCAACACATGCATTCTCAGTCATTGACCGCTTCTCTAAGTCTGTCCACTTCATCCCTCTGCCCAAGCTTCCCACAGCTAAAGAAACTGCCGAACTACTCATCCTCCACATTTTCCGCATACACGGACTCCCCTCTGATGTCGTCTCTGACCGGGGTCCTCAATTCACTGCGCAGTTCTGGAGAGCCTTCTGCAAACTCATTGGGGCCTCCTGTAGTCTCTCATCAGGTTTCCATCCTCAAACCAACGGCCAGGCGGAACGGGCAAATCAAGACTTGGAAGTGGCATTCAGGTGCATGGCGTCCAGGGATGCCGGTTCTTGGAGTAAGTATCTACCTTGGGTTGAATATGCTCACAACACTCTGCCTTCATCTGCCACAGGTCTCTCGCCTTCCAGTGCTCCCTAGGCTACCAACCACCACTCTTCCCCAACCAAGAGGAGGAGGTCGCTGTACTCTCAGCCCAGACCTTCATACACCGCTGCAGGAGAACGTGGGCATTGGCCCAGAGAAGACTCCTACGCTCCACCCTAGCATCCAAGAGGCAGGCCGACAAACGCTGCTCTAAGGCACCCACCTACCGGGTGGGGCAGCAAGTCATGCTCTCCACGCGCCCTCTGCCTCTCAGAGCTGTCTCCCGCAAGCTAGCTCCCAGATACTTAGAACCCTTCCTCATCAGTAAGGTAATCAATCCATGTTCCTTCAGACTGGCATTACCACTCACCATGCGACACATTCACCCCATGTTCCATGTATCACAGTTGAAATAAAACTTTATAACTGTCACGTTCTGCCCTGGACATCCGCTCCTGAGCTTGTGGATCTCCCACATCAGCTCCGATCTGGATCTGGGACGGGAATTCCATCCTGCCTGCTTCCCCATTCAGCGAGCGCTCACCTGCCTCCACTTCCTGGTTATCACCGCTGCCTATTTAAATGCCATTCTCAGCCACAGACATTGCCAGAATGTCTTTGTTTACTCTAGTCATTTTTGTGCCTCGAAAGTTTTTCATGTTTTTTTTTCTAGCATTTTTCTTGTCCTTGCCTGCCTTGTTTTTTTGTCAAGTTTATCATTTTTCTTTTTTACCTGGACTATTTGTTGTTTCTTTATCTAGGTTGACCTTTTTTGCTACGCCTTTTTCCTGGATTAAACCCACTACATTTTCTGGATTACTGTCTGTGTGCATGTTCTGCTTTTGGGTCCAACTTCACCACACCTCCATCAACCATAACAATTTATCGAGTTTAAAAGTTATGATATTGCTAAAATACGTTTATCTGGACAACCATTTGTACTGAAACCGGATAGCTGCCTCTGCTGTTAACGGCACTCTAGTACGCTGTTTACCTTCATTACACAGAGCCATCAAATAAATTATTTTTGTCTCATTTGTTTAATTGGGTTCTCTTTATCTACTTTTAGGACTTGTGTGAAAATCTGATGATGTTTTTGGTTATATTTATGCAGAAATATAGAAAATTCTAAAGGGTTCACAAACTTTCAAGCACCACTATATATATATATATATATATACACACACACACGTTATATATATACAGGTATATATATAGATGGTGCATATTATATCAGCTGGATAGTACAGTGGTAATGCTCACTGACTACGACGCGGGAGATCGGGGTTCGAATCCTGGTCCTTAGGCAAGACCCCTCATGATATATCAGCCTACCTCAGGAATGAGTGAAGACATACCAGCTCAGATGTCACCCGGGTCAACAAGGTCTGCATCAGTTGCTAGGGAACCAGGGCAAACTGATGAGAAATGGGCTACTGGAACAAGACATCGATGGACGAGGACAGAAAATACAGATTTGCTGGAATGCTACTATATCCCAGAGAGAGGGGATACATGCAGTGAATGTGGGACCATTGGATACTTCGAAACCCACAGTAACGATGCTATGGCAAGGGGGAGCCAGGAAGACAGGTCAGCAGGGATCATCATCATCCCCACAACCAGAGATTGGGTACCATCCCCAACAGCTAACAGCCTCAACACAAGAGCTGCTGACCTGAGAAGGAAGATCGTGACCCAACTGGAGCCCCCCGACGAATACTGAAGCTGAGTTGCCAAGAACCATCATTGAGACCAACAAGCTGATACACAGTACAGCAACAGTAATCATGGAGATGCTTGGACACAAGGTGGGCTCGGGACATAACAAACAGTATCCACCATGGAAGAGACGATTAGAGGCCAAGATAAAGGCAGCACAGAGAGAAGTTAGCCAGCTAGCTGAACTACAGAAAGGGAACATGGTGAATAAAGGGGCACCCAGGAAGTACAACTCACTCTCCATACCAGAGGCACTCGAAACTGCCAAACTGGCCACCCGGTTGAAGAGATACACCAAGGAGGGAGAGGCCAGGAGAATAAACAAGCTGTTCTCCACTGAACCAGCCAAGGTGTACTCTCAGTGGCAGGGGAACAACAACCGGTCAGACCCATCAAGAGCTGAGGTGGAAAAATACTGGAAAGACCTAAGAGCTGACCACAGCAACCTCCCAGAACAAGAACCAGTAACCATCTCAATGGCAGACGTCCAAGAAAGAGTGTCAAAGATGAAGAGCTGGACATATGTACGATATGATCCATACGTACTGGCTGAAGAAGCTAACTGCACTCCATGAATGCCTAGCAGCACAGATGAACCAGCTGCTGAGGGATGAGACCCACCCAGTCCTAATCATGAAGGACCCCCAGAAGGGACCCATCCCATCCAACTACCGGCCAATTACCTGTCTCTGCACAACATGGAAGGCCCTGTCAGGCATCATTGCGGCAAAAATGAGTAAGCATGTGGCTCAATACATGAGCGAGGCACAGAAAGGGATTGGCAGTAACACCAGAGGAGCCAAGCATCAGCTACTGGTCGATAGAACAGTCGCCCGAGACTGTAAGAAGAGACAGACCAACCTGTGCACTGCCTGGATTGACTACAAGAAAGCCTACGACTCAATGCCACACACATGGATACTGGAATGTCTGGAACTGTATAAGATCAACAGGAACCTCAGGACCTTCATCCAGAACTCAATGGAAATGTGGAAGACAACCCTAGAGGCCAACTCAAAACCCATTGCCCAAGTCAACATCAAGTGCGGCATATACCAAGGAGATGCGCTATCACCACTGCTGTTCTGCATAGGCCTGAACCCCCTCAGTCGGATCATCACGAAGAGTGGCTACGGGTACCGATTCCGTAGTGGGGCAACAATCAGCCACCTGCTCTACATGGATGACATCAAGCTGTATGCCAGGAACGAGCGAGAAATAGACTCACTGATCCACACCACCCGGATCTACAGCGATGACATAGGGATTGGACAAGTGTGGCCGGATGGTCTCAAAGAGAGGCAAGATGATCCGGACTGAGGGGATTGACCTACCAGAGGGCAACATAGGTGATATCCAAGAAAAGTCAGCTGAATGGTAGATAAAGAGAACCCAGTTAAACAAATGAGACAAAAATATTATACTTCGTCATTTATTTTTTGAGGAAAATTATCCAATATTACATATCTGTGAGTGGCAAAAGTATGTGAACCTTTGCTTCCAGTATCTGGTGTGACCCCCTTGTGCAGCAATAACTGCAACTAAACATTTGCGGTAACTGTTGATCAGTCCTGCACACCAGCTTGGAGGAATTTTAGCCCGTTCCTCCGTACAGAACAGCTTCAACTCTGGGATATTGGTGGGTTTCCTCACATGAACTGCTCGCTTCAGGTCCTTCCACAACATTTCGATTGGATTAAGGTCAAAATTTTTACTTTGCCATTCCAAAACATTATTCTTCTTTAACCATTCTTTGGTAGAACGACTTGTGTGCTTAGGGTTGTTGCCTTGCTGCATGACTCACCTTCTCTTGAGATTCAGTTCATGGACAGATGTCCTGACATTTTCCTTTAGAATTCGCTGGTATAATTCAGAATTCATTGTTCCATCAATGCATCCTGGCCCAGATGCAGCAAAACAGGCCCAAACCATGATACTACCACCACCATGTTTCACAGATGGGATAAGGTTCTTATGCTGGAATGCAGTGTTTTCCTTTCTAAAAACATAATGCTTCTCATTTAAATCAGAAACTTCTATTTTGGTCTCATCCATCCATAAAACATTTTTCCAGTAGCCTTCTGGCTTGTCTATGTGATCTTTAGCAAACTGCAGATGAGCAGCAATGTTCTTTTTGGAGAGCAGTGGCTTTCTTCTTGCAACCCTGCCATGCACACCATTATTGTTCAGTGTTCTCCTGATGGTGGACTCATGAACATTAACATTAGCCAATGTGAGAGGCGCCTTCAGTTGCTTAGAAGTTACCCTGGGGTCCTTTGTGACCTCGCCGACTATAATGGTCTTCAATTTCCTCCATTTGTACACAATCTGTCTGACTGTGGATTGGTGGAGTCTAAATGCTTTAGAGATGATTTTGTAACCTTTTCCAGCCTGATGAGCATCAACAACACTTTTTCTGAGGGCCTCAGAAATCTTCTTTGTTGGTGCCACGATACACTTCCACAAACGTGTTGTGAAGATCAGACTTTGATAGATCCCTGTTCTATAAATAAAACAGGGTGCCCACTCACACCTGATTGTCATCCCATTGACTGAAAACACCTGACTCTAATTTCACCTTCAAATTAACTGCTAATCCTAGAGGTTCACATACTTTTGCCACTCACAGATATGTAATATTGGATCATTTTCCTCAATAAATAAATGACCAAGTATAATATTTTTGTCTCATTTGTTTAACTGGGTTCTCTTTATCTACTTTTAGGACTTGTGTGAAAATCTGATGATGTTTTGGGTCATATTTATGGAGAAATATAGAAAATTCTAAAGCTGCGTTTTATTTGTCTTATTGATTTAATGAAAGACAACACAAAAGTGGTGTTATAAGTAAATAAATAAACATAATCTAATTCTTGGCACGTTGCTGTGGTAAAAAAGGAATAAAACACTTGGACTTGCTGTTACAGGAAACTAATCAACTTTGATTTTGATCACACCACCCTGTTGTTGATTATTTTCCAATCACATTTTCTAATATGTAGGTAATAAAACAGTGTATTTTATATATATATATATATATATATATATATATATATATATATATATATATATATATATATATATATATATATTTTATCTTGGAGCTCCTCTTAGAACCATTTGAATACTAATCATGGTAAAGTTATAAGGCCGTGTCTCACTACTGTACTGTGCAGCGTACGCTCTTAATCTCAACAGGTTAGCTCAGAGGTGAACAAATTCTTTCCAACAAAGGGCCAAAAATGAATCTGGATGGAGAGCCGTGAATCAGAAATAAAAATATTGATATTATGTGAAATTATTTTATATTAAAATGTATTATATTTTAGAGCAAACTAACATTCTAAATCTAGAATAAAATGTCAGTATTATAAAAACACTAGTTTTTCAGCTGCTTGGCAGTAATTTTATTATTTTGCACAGATGATTCTCAAAACCATACAACATCCATCTGCTTCTTTTTGGGAGGAGAAACAAATTTAAGAGGAATGACACCGTTCTGACAAAGTGCACACAACTCAACTGTATGGCGTCGCAAAGGTGAGGAATACAAAGAAAACTGCATGGTGCCTACAGTGAAACATGGTGGTGGCAGTGTCCTTATGTGGGGCTGCATGAGTGCTGCTGGTGTCGGGGAGCTGCATTTCATTGATGGCATCATGAATTCACAGACGTATTGCTCTATACTGAAAGAGAAGATGCTACCATCACTCCGTGCCCTTGGTCGTCGTGCACTTTTCCAACATGGCAATGATCCTAAACACACATCTAAGGCCACTGTTGGATTTCTGAAGAAGAACAGGGTGAAAGTGATTCAGTGGCCAAGTATGTCTCCTGATCTGAACCCAATCGAACACCTATGGAGAATTCTGAAGAGACAAGTTGAGCATCACTCTCCATCCAGCATCCAGTCACTAAAAGAGGTCGTTGTTGAAGAATGGAAAAAGATTGATGTTGCAAAATGTCGCCAACTTGTTCATTCCATGCCTAGAAGACTTGGTGCTGTCATTAAAAATCATGGAGGCCATACAAAGTACTAGATGTAGTAGTTTTTGTTGTGGGGTGTACTCATTTTTGCACCACCCTAATTTAAGTAAAACTGAAAAATGTGTAATCTAAGTTTATATTATTAACCTTACTTTCACATTATAAGTTAAACAGATGTTATATTAAACTTTGTCTTTTCAACATTTTGGAAATTGTTTGTGTTCATTGAGATATTGCTTAAAATGTTACTTTTCAAAGGGGGTGTACTCATTTACGCTGAGCAATGTAGATAGATAGATAGATAGATAGATAGATAGATAGATAGATAGATAGAAACCCATGTACTGGAACCAATTTGGTCATGAGTTCTTTTTCTCCTCTGTACTCTGGAATTATATTTTATTTTTAATGTCTGTATGACATAATTTATTCACTGTTTCATTGAACTGCAATAATTCACTGACCTAATCCAATAAGGCTGCACTTCTATATATAGTTTATATGTATAATTTATATATTTTTGATGGCACCTTTATATATAATTAAATATTTGTTTAGTTGCGACACATATACAAAACAGACTCTGTCTCCAACACGACCCATGACCAAGATAAATGAAAACGTATCAGTGAAGTGATGATGATGATGGTGGTGGTGATGATGAATAAAAGCATGGACCAAATGACTAAAATAGAAATCTAAACCAGCATAAAGTGCTTTGCATAAAAAAGAACAGTAAGTAAATAAATAAATAAATAAATAACCTTTCCAGCCATTGATGAAAAATTAACTAATCCATCCATCCATCTTCTACCGCTTATCCGGATCCGGGTCGCGGGGGTAGCAGCCTAAGCAGAGCAGCTCAGACTTGCCTCTCACCGGCCACCTCCACCAGCTCTTCCGGGGGAATACCAAGGCATTCCCAGGCCAGCCGAGAGATGTAATCTCTTCAGTGTGTCCTGGGTCTGCCCTGGGGTCTCCTCCTGGTGAGGCATGCCCAGAAAACCTCCCTAGGGAGGCGTCCAAGGTGCATCCTAACAAGGTGCCCGAACCACCTCAACTGACTCCTTTTGATGTGGAGGAGCAGCGGTTCTACTCCGAGTCTCTCCCGAATGACCAAGCTTCTCACCCTGTCTCTAAGGGAGAGCCCAGCCACCCTGCAGAGAAAACTCATTTCTAATGCTTGTATCCACGATCTCATTCTTTCGGTCACTACCCACAGCTCGTGACCATAGATGAGAGTGGGAATGTAGATGGACCAGTAAATTGAGAGCTTTGCCTTTTGGCTCAGCTCTCTCTTCACCTCAACAGACCAGTTTAGCATCTGCATCACTGCTGACGCTGCCCCGATCCGTCTGTACAACTCCCGCTCCCCCTTACCTTCACTCGTGAACAAAACCCGAGATACTTAAACTCCTCCACTTTAGGTAGCAACTCCCCCCTGACCTGGAGTAGGCACTCCACCTGTTTCCAGCTGAGTGCCATGGCCACAGACTTGGAGGTGCTGATCCTCATCCCAGCCGCCTCGCACTCAGCTGCAAACCGTCCCAGCGCATGCTGTAAGTCACAGATTGATGAAGCCAACAGGACCACATCATCTGCAAAAAGCAGAGACGTGATCCTGATGCCACCAAACCAGGCACCCTCTGCCCCTTGGCTGTGCCTAGAAATTCTGTCCATAAAAGTTATGAACAGAACTGGTGACAAAGGACAGCCCTGGAGGAGTCCAACATGCACCGGGAACGATTCCGACTTACTGCCGGCAATACAAACCAAACTCCTGCTCCGGTCATACAGGGACCGAATGGCCTGCAGTAGTGGGCCCTGAACCCCATACTCCCGAAGCACCCCTCACAGGGCACCACGAGGGACATGGTCATAAGCCTTCTCCAGGTCCACAAAACACATGTAGACCGATTGGGCAAACATCCAACTGGGGATTGGATGATGTCCCCAGTTGAGGTCAACAGCACTCCATCCTCGCTGTAAAGAGTAGGGACAGAGCGCTGTTTTCCTTTCCTGAGCCACTGGACGGTTTGCCAGACTCTCTTCGAGGCTGACCGAAAGTCACTTTCCATAGCCTCACCAAACTCCTTCCACACCCGAGTTTTTGCTTCAGTGACTGCCAGAGCTGCATTCTGCTTGGCCCATTGGTATCTGTCAGCTGCCTCTGGAGACCCACAGGCTAACCAAGCCCGATAGGACTCCTTCTTCATCTTGACGGCTCCCCTCACCACAGGTGTCCACCAGCGGGTTCGGGGATTACCGCCACGATAGGCACCAACAACCTTGCAGCCACAGCTCTGCACGGCTGCCTCAGCAATGGAGGTGCGGAACATGGTCCACTCGGACTCAATGTCCCCATCCTCCCCCGGTATGCAGTTGAAGCTCTGCCAGATGTGACAGTTGAAGATCTGATGGACGGGAGCCTCCGCCAGACGTTCCCAGCATACCCTTACTAGTTGTTTGGGCCTGCCCAGTCTGTCTGGCCTCCTCCCCCGCCATCTGATCCAGCTCGCCACCAGGTAGTGATCAGTTGACAGCTCTGCTCCTCTCTTTAGCTGAGTGTCCAAGACATACGGCCCCTCCTTGAATCGCCACCTTAACGTGGTGGAGGGGTTTGAGTGCTTCAGGGATTCTAGGAGCTATGTTGCTGGGGCAATTGCCCCTGGTAGGGTCTCCCATAGGCAAACAGGTCCTAGATGAGAGGTCAGACGAAGAGCGGTTCAAAAAGGACCCTTATGAAAGAAAAAACAGGTATCCGAGTACCCTCGCCCGGACCAGGGATACCGGGGCCCCACCCTGGAGGGGCTCGTCGGCGAACGCCTGGTGGTCGGGCCTATAAAAATTAACTAATAATATACATAATTAACATTTTTGAAACACTACAACACATAATTTCTAGAAACAGCAATAAAGAATTGTGATTAATATTGTAGTAGATGGGGTAAGGGGGCAGTGGGAATGAGAGGGATGGTAAACCTGGCATATCTGGCTAATGTGCTGAACTCCAAACATAATCGCATTGTCAAGAAGTAGAGATGGCCGAGAAACAGCCAAACAGGAGGTCAGAAAAACAAACAAACAAACAAACAAACAAACAAACAAACAAAGAAGTGAGAGACCTCTGAAAGATGAAAGGCATGAAGAGGGATGTGGAGGTTTCTTGGTTTCTGTTCAACAGGTGGGTAACTTTGTTTGCTATATTTCACAGAACCAATAGATCAGTTTTATTTTGTCCCATTTGCTAATGTTTGCGATCGCTAATCCCAGAAAGCAGGTACCTGTGTCACATTTGCGTCTCAGGTAATGTTAAATGCCTTGCCCATGTACATTCAGATTAATTTCTATTTTGCCCAAATACGCTGTTGCTGTTATGTTAGCTGTAGTAGCAGGAGAGCTGTGAGTATCACTGTCTGGAGCTGGTGTGGTGGCTCTGGGAAACCGTCTAATCCTCTCTACATGTTAGCTTCACAGCAGCAAATGTAGTGACAGTACGCTAGCCCACATCCTAGCTAGTTAATTACATCACTTGCTGTGTTGCTAGTTGCTCTATATCATGGTATTTTTCTGTACATCGTTTGCAAAGGGATTTACGGCCACAAAGATTTAAAACACAAATTTCCTCCACAGATAGATTACTTGGATTGATGCATGTTATGAAATGCTATGCTAGGTAACGTTACCTTCTTTGTTAGCTTAAATACCAACCTAACAAAGCAATGCATGTCATTGACTTTGGGAGGCGGAGCTTCTGAAGGAGCACTGAAGGGAAGTGTGTATTTGTTTGCCTGTTGAGTTTAAATATCAACAATCTTCCTCCAGAATCGCGGACTCCCCCTTTAAATATATTGTGGTCAGGAGTTGCTGTTGGAGCTCAGTGCTATGCAGATGCGGTTAAATGAAAGGAAGAAAAAGTTAAACCACAAGCTCAACCACACGTCAGAACCGGAAAGCAACACCACATAATTAAAAATAACAGAGATGCATTTGTGTTTTCTTTACAGGTGATTTTATACAGGCTGGTGGATTTACTGGACACATAGTCACTGATTTATTTTCTTTGCGTTTGGTGAAAACAGAGTCCATTGTGGGTCGTGGGTGAGCTGGAGCCAATCCCAGCTGACTATGGGTGAGGGGCAGGGTTTACCCTGGATAGGTCACTAATCTATCACAGGGCTGCACAGAGATTTGATTTGATTTGATTTTATTCTATCATAATGTAAAATGAAGTACAAAATACATTAAAATCAGGATTACACAAGAAAGCGCAAGCACTTATTTCCATTGTGGTCCCATTAAAACACGTAAAACAGCAATGGCAACATTATGATTTGACTTAATATTGACTCACTGTACTATGTAAATGGTGAAAATAATAATAATAATAACAACAACCACAATAATAAAATAATAATAATAATAATAATAATAATAATAATAATAATAATAATTTGACTTAAATTAACTAGACTAATAAACAATGAAAATGCATTATAGACTAGACTGGAATTTGATTATAAAATTTGATTTCAAAAAGTATGACTAGTACCAATGGATAACAATTATAAAGTAAAATGTTGTATATATTAATAGTAAATATTAAATGATGATTAAATGATGATAAAGATAATATAATCGCAAATAATAATAACATTAAGGAAAAGACAGCAAAAACATAATGAAAATAGAAATAATCTAACTGACAGCAAACAATAAACAAAAAATAAAGTAATATAAATGATAATAAAAAAGTATAAAGTAATATAAATAATAATATTTAATAACATAGACAGCCATTCACACACACGCACACACCTGAAGTTTAAAGTTTATTTTATTTTTAAAAGGGACAGTGTACAAATTAAACATTATCCTTGTGGTAAGGACAGATGTCTGTCCCAGGTTATAGCAGTACATGCTAGTTTCCGCCTGTAGTCCCTTGGCAGGTGGATGTAATAAAAAAGATAAATAAAATGTACAGGAAATGTCACCAAATCTGTCATTAGAGCAATTTAGAGTAGCCAGCTGACCGACTCCACATGGCTTTGGACTGTGGGAAGAAACCGTAGCACTCGGAGGACATGCAAACACACAAAAAGGCCCCAGTTGGTCATCAGGTTCGAAGCCTGAACCTTTTTGCTGTGAGGCATCAGTGCCAACCACTGCACCACCCTGCAGCCCAGAAATGTAGTACTTAATTATTAATCACAAAATACAAATACTTACTGTCATTTCTTTTAAGATAGTTTTTGGGGCTTTTTTCACCTTTATTGGATAGGACAGTGTAGAGACAGGAAATGAGCGGGAGAGAGAGATGGGGAGGGATCGGGAAATGACCTCGGGCCGGAATCAAACCCGGGTCCCCAGACCCATGGCACGGCGCCCCATCCACCTGAGCCATGACGCCCCCACTTACTGTCATTTCTGTGGACAATTCCCAACTGAACTGTTAAATATTAAATAGAAAAAAGAAGCTAAAAATAAAGTAAGAATGGAGAAATATGTAAAAATTATAGAAGTATATACAATACAATTTAATTATAAAAGTAAATTAGTTATGACGCTTAACAATACAATGAAAAATAATCAGAGAGGGTTTTAAGGTTGGTATTTAGCAGAATGTTAAAGGAGTGAAAATAAAATTAAATGCAAAAAATTTACTGTTACTATTAAACAATTTTAATAGGCGAATAAATAAATAAATTGCATTATACATAAGTTAATGTGTACAGCTTGATGTGGAACAATTTCACTTATAACGGCATAACATACTTAAAATAAACCAACACAAATAATTTAACTGATTTTTAAAGCTGTTATTTAACTTTTTTTTTTTTACAAAAAAGGAGCTTTACATTAAAAACATGTATTTTGTAATTTAAAAATAAATTCTGCGTTTTTATCGCGCAGCATTGACTCTCTTCAATATGCACGCGCCGTTTCCGGAAAGACGTGCGATCTGATTGGACCGCTGTCGTGTTTTCGCGGGAAATTTTTATCCGCGTGATCCTTTGCTGTGTTTGTGTGTTGAGGTCTTCAGCTTCTCGTCCACAAAGTGCAGAATGAATCAAGAGCGAAACAGAACGCCAGCTGTTTGTAATGGGTGAGTTTATAAAGTTTGAAAATGTAAATAAGGAAACAAACATGTCGTGTATAAGACTAGATGATAGTGTTATTCAGTCACACCGTACTTTATTCAGTGTACTGGAGTCATTAAAAAAAAATGGCGCGAGCACTGTTGCTAGGCAACTGAGACACATGGCCGCTGACTAGAGAGAGACAAAGCAGGACGTAGCGATTGTGTAAATGTGCAGCGGCAATAAAACCGACACAGACAGATCAGAAACATCAACATTTCCCTCAGATGTGTTGGTAAAATCATTAGAAAAAAAATTAGTACAGCTAAAATTACACTTAGCATCCACAGCTAATGCAACTTCCGGTGGCTCCGCCATGTTGAGAAACTCGACATTACGTCACAACCGATGACTGGTTAAAACTCCAACTCTCAAAGAGAAATCATAAAATTAATAAGATCGGTGTATACAGTAGATGATATATTGGTTTAAAAATAAAGTGTTGGTGTGAATCCAACTGGAAAGAAGGCTTTTTTGGGGAAAAACAATACAAAAGCGAAAGTGTGACGTCATCAACATACTTGCCAACCCTCCCGATTTTTGTGGGAGGCTCCCGATTATATCCTCCGCCTCCCGATCGTATTTGTTAAAAACTGGATAATCTTCCGGTTTGGGGAAATCCCTAGTGCCAAATTAAAAATACTCCGGATTATGTCCAATCAGAATCGTATGAGAAACACTGCTGACGTCAACTGATTTTTTTAACCAATCAACGAACAGAACGACAGTCACTTCCGGATTCACCCAGGCTGTCCGACATTTTTTTTTTCCCCCACAAGCATTCATTCACTCCTCATGGCCACTAAACCCAATACCAAACGGCAAAAATATGACTGCAGATACCAGGCTGTCTGGGAGAGCGAGTTCCCCTGGATTGGCAAATGTTGGAGCAGCCGGACCAAGGCGGTTTGCAAGGTGAGACGACAAAGCGAGTCACTGGGCGCACTGGTCTCGCCAGTTTATTTCAGTTGGAACATTTTTAACGAAATTAACTTAAGATTTATATTATGTTTTGTATTTTTTTTTTGTATTAAGAAGTATAAATTGCACCTACAGTAGGATCTGCACCTCTGTATAAAAGAAATATATTTATCATATTTGAAATGTTTTTAACTCTTGAGAATTTCTTTTTGCAGTTGTGTTGCAGAAATTTCAGCATCAGCCATGGTGGAAAAAATGATGTCAAAAAGCATGCTATGACCTCCATGCATAAGACAAATGAGAAGGCAGAAACTTTGTCAACGTCAGTGACCTCGTCCTTCACGACACAAGCCGACGATGCTGTCATCAATGCAGAGTGCTTGTTTGCAAACTTCATATGTGAACATAACTTCTCTTGTAACACTGCAGACTGTTTTATAAGGCTGTGCAAAGAGATGTTTCCAGACAGTAAGATTGCCAAGAAACTTCACTGTGGAAGTACAAAGACGGCACAGATAGTTAAAGAATCCCTTGCACCTGTCGTTAAGGAAGAGGTTGTTGAGCACTGCCAGAACCAGTCGTTTTCCTTGTCCTGTGATGAAAGCAATGACAGCAAAGAAGAGAAGAGTCTAGCTATCCTTGTCAGGTATTTCACCACACAATCAAGTGCCAGGTTTTTGGCTATGCCAATTTGTAATATTGGGACAGAACATATTTGCACTGGGAGTCAAACTCTCCTGGTTACCAGAGGACTAGCCCCCCACTGTAACCCTAGCTATGTAATAGGTGAGAGGCCGAGGGCTACGGAAACGGAGATCGGCGCCACATGGCGTGGGAAGGACAGAACATATTTGACCACCTCAACCAAGTTTTTATTGATAATGACATACAGTGCTGAGCGTAAATGAGTACACCCCCTTTGAAAAGTAACATTTTAAACAATATCTCAATGAACACAAACAATTTCCAAAATGTTGACAAGACAAGGGCGGCACGGTGGTGTAGTGGTTAGCACTGTCGCCTCACAGCAAGAAGGTCCTGGGTTCGAGCCCCGTGGCCGGCGAGGGCCTTTCTGTGTGGAGTTTGCATGTTCTCCCCGTGTCCGCGTGGGTTTCCTCCGGGTGCTCCGGTTTCCCCCACAGTCCAAAGACATGCAGGTTAGGTTAACTGGTGACTCTAAATTGAGCGTAGGTGTGAATGTGAGTGTGAATGGTTGTCTGTGTCTATGTGTCAGCCCTGTGATGACCTGGCGACTTGTCCAGGGTGTACCCCGCCTTTCGCCCGTAGTCAGCTGGGATAGGCTCCAGCTTGCCTGCGACCCTGTAGAAGGATAAAGCGGCTACAGATAATGAGATGAGATGACAAGACAAAGTTTAATATAACATCTGTTTAACTTATAACATGAAAGTAAGGTTAATAATATAACTTGGATTACACATTTTTCAGTTTTACTCAAATTAGGGTGGTGCAAAAATGAGTACACCCCACAACAAAAACCACTACATCTAGTACTTTGTATGGCCTCCATGATTTTTAATGACAGCACCAAGTCTTCTAGGCATGGAATGAACAAGTTGGCGACATTTTGCAACATCAATCTTTTTCCATTCTTCAATAAGGACCTCTTTTAGTGACTGGATGCTGGATGGAGAGTGATGCTCAACTTGTCTCTTCAGAATTCCCCAAAGAAAGTAATTTCTTTCCACCACAAAGGTGAAGGCTACAAGAAGATCAGCAAAGCTTTACTTATCAGTCAGAATACTGTAGCAAAAGTGGGACAAAAATTTAAGAAAGATGGAACTGCAACCATCTCACAGAGACGTCCAGGTCATCCACGGAAGTTAACACCTCGACAGGAGCATCTTCTGATGAGACGGGCTGAAGAAAATTGGCATGCAAGTTCACCGCAGTTATCTAATGAAGTAGAAAGCCAAACTGGGGTGACTATTTCCTGTGACACAATACGGCGTACACTGCAGAGGAATGGCATGCATGGATGCCGTCCACGAAAGAAGCCTCTCCTAAAGCCCAGGCACAAAAAAGCCCGCCTAGAGTTTGCCAGGGCCCATGCTGACAAAGATGAAGACTACAGGGACTCTATACTCTGGAGTGATGAGACCAAGATAAATGTTTTTGGAGCTGATGGCTTCAAAACTGTATGGCGTCGCAAAGGTGAGGAATATAAAGAAAAAAATGTCTGGTGCCTACAGTGAAACATGGTGGTGGCAGTGTGCTTATGTGGGGCTGCATGAGTGCTGCTGGTGTCGGGGAGCTGCATTTCATTGATGGCATCATGAATTCACAGATGTATTGCTCTATACTGAAAGAGAAGATGCTACCATCACTCCATGCCCTTGGTCGTCGTGCACTTTTCCAACATGACTAAACACACATCTAAGGCCACTGTTGGATTTCTGAAGAAGAACAGGGTGAAAGTGATTCAGTGGCCAAGTACGTCTCCTGATCTGAACCCAATCGAACACCTATGGGGAATTCTGAAGAGACAAGTTGAGCATCACTCTCCATCCAGCATCCAGTCACTAAAAGAGGTCGTTGTTGAAGAATGGAAAAAGATTGTTGCAAAATGTCGCCAACTTGTTCATTCCATGCCTAGAAGACTTGGTGCTGTCATTAAAAATCATGGAGGCCATACAAAGTACTAGATGTAGTAGTTTTTGTTGCGGGGTGTACTCATTTTTGCACCACCCTAATTTGAGTAAAAGTGAAAAATGTGTAATCTAAGTTTATATTATTAACCTTACTTTCCCGTTATAAGCTAAACAGATGTTATATTAAACTTTGTCTTTTCAACATTTTGGAAATTGTGTTCATGGAGATGTTGTTCAAAATGTTACTTTTCAAAGGGGGTGCACTCATTTACGCTCAGCACTGTATCATCGAAAAACTGTACAAGTTTTATGTCCGACAACTGCAGTGTGATGACAGGCTGCAATAATTCAGTTATCAGCAGGATTCGTGAGGTCCAGCCAGACATCTTTGACTTAGGTTGAGTCAAACTTGTGCACTGTGGCCGCTGTGAAGAGCCTTCCGTTGCCTGTAGCGGATCTACTTATTGGTGTGTGTTACCATTTTCACCACAGTGCCAAGCAGAAAGAGCAATACAAGGAATTTATGGACTTCCTTGTTGTTGAACCATCCAAGTCTTCAGAGAGCAGTGGAACGCCTTCTCCATCACTGGCCAGCTCTGAAATCGTATTTTTTTTGTCTCAGGAGGATGTAGAGCAACCAGGACGTGTGAAGAGATGTACAGATCTTCTGTCTAATCCAGAAATGCTCATGTATTTTCACTTCCTGCGCTTCATTTTGCCATACATTTAACACAATGTTCCAAGCAGATGAGACCCGTCTTCCATATCTGGAACAGGAGATGCGACATCTTAGGAGGAAGCTTATGGGTAAGTTTGTCTCAGCTAAGACCATTTGGGAGAAGGAAGACATTACACAGATTCCCTTTAAGGATCCTGCTGTTCATCTTGAGAACTCCTTTCTGGCCAGTGGTCTCTCCAACTGGACATTTGTAAGTGAACATGGGGATGAGTTTGAACCATCAATGACATCAAGGTTTTTTGACAGTGTAAAGAGATTTTACATAGCTGCTGTGGACAAGATGATGAAGACATTCCCTTTTAAAGACCCTGTTGTCAATGGCCTGGAATTCTTGCTGCCATCTAAGAGACACCTTGTGAGTCCATCTTCAGTGACTGAAATGGGTCGGCGGTTGCCTTCTGTTATCTCCACAAACCAACTTGAGGATCTGGAGGAGGAATTCAGAGATTTTCAGTTGTGTAGTGATGATCAGTTGCCTAAGTGGGAAGACGGGAAGACCCGTATTGATCGCTTCTGGGGAAGCGTTGGTCAGTGTAAGACAGCAGTCACTCATACCTTGAGGTTTCCACATTTGTACAAGTTGGCCACAGCAATGCGTAGTCTCCCCAACGGTAATGCTGACTGTGAACGGGTCTTCTCCGTTGTGCGCAAAATCCAGACAGACCATCGATCGCTCTTGGATAATTCCACAATATCAGCACTCCTGACATGCAGGGTTAACAGAGAGATGGAATGCTTCATCTACAAGCCTTCACCAATGACTCTTAAGTCTGCAAAATCAGCTTGTGTCACTTACAGCAAAGAACTTTCTGATATCATTGACTAGGGACTAGTTCTCTTTTTAAAGCTTCAGCATAATGAAGATATTTACCCAGAATACTCAACTATTCTGTACCGTTAACTTCATATGATTGTACCAATTGGAAAACATTAATTTTTACAGTTACACATTTTAAGGTAAAGATACCTTAAATCAGAATATAATGGACATTTGAGTGTGAAATTAAACTAGTCTTCCATAGCATTTCAGAAACAAACTGTACAACTTCTAAAGTGTTTAGTGAAATTTTGCATGACGGAGAATTTGAGTGTATTTTGAATGCACTATTTTGAATTTATGTTTGAAAGTTTACAAGTGAATTATCTGGAAAGTGATTGATTTTTGATAGTTTTAAGTGAAAGATTACTAGTGAGTGTATTTTGGTCGGACTAAAATTTTCCCTTTCATTGTTGTATTAAAATTCAAGACGAGTATTATTTCAGATTTTTCACTCTGAGCTCTCTCATGCCTGATACATGAATCCCATAACCTATAGTCATTGATAGAACAATATCAACAATTCAAAAGCTCTTTAATTGTATACATTTCAAATGGTTTGCAATTAATTGGGACCCACTGTTTTTATCGTTTCAACCGCGCATCAGACCGCAATCAGAATCAGTAGGTTGAATAAGGAGAATTAATATTTTTCACTAATATTCTACATACTACATATATCTGTATCCTTATTCAACCTACTGATTCTGATTCATATTCTGATCATAATCTACATATAATAAAATTTGACCCCAACACTCGTCCAATTGAAAATGTCGTTCACACATTTTTCTCCCCTCATGAGAATTTTGAAAAGTTGGCAAGTATGCAAAAAGGGAGTGGTGTGCTCATTTTGTCTTAAGGATGTACAAACTTTTGCAACCATCTGTAAAATATCTCCCGCATTTTGTCACCGCAACTATACTGTTTTTCAAAAATTCTGAACTGATTCTGTCCTCACTGCTACTGTTTATTTTTCTCCAAACCTGTTCCTGTGATAAGTTTCTAACACTTCCTGTTTCTCTCGAACCCCTTACAGCTCGGGCGTCGCCCCCGGCGAGGTCAGGAAGAGACAGGACTACCTGGAGTGGTCTGAATATTTCATGGCTGTCGCGTTCTTATCCGCTCAGAGGAGCAAAGATCCGAGTTCACAGGTATCAGACTGCTGTAATCATCCCAGGAATCGTATTCTCTCCTCCTGAACACACTCAGTACTGTCTGTGTTTACTCTTCCACACCTGTGTACCTGAATGATTGATTTATCATCCCACTATCCGGCACCCAGAAGCAGATGGGTTCCCTTTAGAGTCTCAGGGTTTTCTTCCTCATGATGTCTCGGGGAGTTTTTCCTTGCTGCTGTCGGCTCTGGGTTATTCGTTAGAGAGAGAAATCTATACCTGTGTTTCTGTAATGCTGCTTTATGACGATCTCGATTTTTAACAGCGCTAAACAATTTAAAATTTAAACTGAAGGATGGGTGGGGAAATCTGTGTGGGTGGAGCTTCCGAACAAATGCACATTTTAAGCCTCGGTCACAACCGGCCGTACGTGCTCCTACGGCCGGTCTACGTGCAAGAAACGCACGGAGGGCGCGCGTGAAACGCACGAGAGCGCGCGTGTGACGTGCTGATTTTCGAGCCGCAGACCGGCCGCAGAGGTTCTTTGTCATGTCAAACAAACTCTACGGGCGCTTACGTGTTTTTTCAGGTTGCAAGACAAACTTACGGCCAACATGTGTCTTTCTCCATGAACAAAAAAAAAAAAAAAACGCAGCGATTTGGGAAACGCCAAAAATCGCACGGCCAAAAATATCGTACGTCCGGTTGTGACCTAGGCTTTATGTTGCTTTATTTTCTAGAGTGGACTACATGTACAAGAAGCAGTGATTTGTATTTTTGCAGTTTAGTTTGTTTGTTTGATAAATTATTTTTACAATTCTACCACTAGGTTAGAGTTCTCATGGTCATTGTGAGAATAAAGTTACAGTCACACTACCGCTCACGATGCTTTGCGATCAGTTATCGATGAAAATGAGGTGTTTTGGTGGCGATGCTTGGTGATATACAGGTGAGCTAAAAGTTGTGGTCACACAGGCAAACACTTGACTGTCACGCCTTCGTGCAGCTCGAGCGGCCGCGCGTGCTCACGGAGCGCATTGTGCACACTCTTAGGATCCAGTCATTATGGGAAACGCCTGATACTGATTTGAGCACGGTCAGTACGCGCAGATAAGGACACTGTTTTCACAGAGACTTTGCGAAGTATTATCATTATCACTGTCACATTTGTTTCTAGCCATGTTTATGACACTGGTTAAATTCTCTGCTTTGCGTTTTTGCTTTTGGTCTCGTTTGTGTTTTGTTACTCTGACCTTGCCTCACATTTTGTTTTTTTGTAAATCTCACGCCTGCTAATAAACACTCTTCCTGCACTTGTACCCGTCTACCGCCGCATACCTGACAGAATACTTCACAAAGTCTTTCTGAAAACAGCGTACTGATTGCACTCAAATCAGCATCAGGTGTTTCCCATAACGTCTGGATCCCAAGCGCACGCACAGCACGCTCCAAAGGATCCCCAAATGTAAATACACTTTTTAAGTCTCTGTGAAGGTTAGGCTTTGCTGAGCCGCTGTGTTGATGAGGCTCCTGTGAGCATCGGGGACATGGGTTTGAGACAAATGCATGTCAAGAGGCTCGACGAAGGTTCCCTGAGGGTCAGGAAGTATTCCCAAACCCATCTGCAAGTATCTGTGCAATACATGGGGGAAGCCATGGCCTAATGGTTAGAGAAGCAGCTTTGGGACCAAAAGGTCACCGGTTCGATTCCCTGAGACCAGCAGGAATGGCTGAAGTGCCCTTGAGCAAGGCACCTAACCCCCAACTGCTCCCCAGGCTGCTCTGGGTATGTTGTACGTCGCTCTGGATAAGGGCGTCTGCTAAATGCCATTAAGGTAATGTAATATTTGCTGCTTAGTTTTTCCTGATGAAAACATCGCCACTAAATTGCAGTGCATGCGTTGAAGTTTTTTGTGACGTTTTTGGCCACATACGAGGTGGAGACACACTAAAAAACAACTCGTGAAGCTCGGAGAACATTCACCGTGCATCATATGATTGGTGATGCAACCAATTTTTCATCGCCAAGTATTCACCAGGGATGAAAGTCTTCTGGAAATCCGGATATTTGACAAAACTCTTGAAAATCTCCGGTTTTCCGAATGGAGAAATTTCTTTTTCGGATTTTTCGCGTTCCTAGACGCAGCGTAATACTTCGCATCGTCCTTGCATGGGCGCGGTCCTTAAATAGCCCAAACATACAGTTAGGTCCATATATATTTGGACACTGACACAAATTATTATTTTTTTACCTGTTTACTGAAACATATTCAAGTTATAGTTATATAATGGACATAAAGTCCAGACTTTCAGCTTTCATTTGAGGGGATCCACATTAAAATTGGATGAAGGGTTTAGGAGTTTCAACTCCTTAACATGTGCCACCCTGTTTTTAAAGGGACCAAAAGTAATTGGACAATTGACTCAAAGGCTATTTCATGGGCAGGTGTGGGCAATTCCTTCGTTATGTCATTCTCAATTAAGCAGATAAAAGGCCTGGAGTTGATTTGAGGTGTGGTGCTTGCATTTGGAAGATTTTGCTGTGAAGAAAACATGCGGTCAAAGGAGCTCTCCATGCAGGTGAAACAAGCCATCCTTAAGCTGCGAAAACAGAAAAAACCCATCCAAGAAATTGCTACAATATTAGGAGTGGCAAAATCTACAGTTTGGTCCATCCTGAGAAAGAAAGAAAGCACTGGTGAACTCATCAATGCAAAAAGACCTGGACACTCACAGAAGACAACAGTGGTGGATAATCACGGAATAATTTCCATGGTGAAGAGAAACCCCTTCACAACAGCCAACCAAGTGAACAGCACTCTCCAGGAGGTAGGCGTGTCAATATCCAAATCTACCATAAAGAGAAGACTGCATGAAAGTAAATACAGAGGGTTCACTGCACGGTGCGAGCCACTCATAAGCCTCAAGAATAAAAAGGCTAGATTGGACTTTGCTAAAAAAAACATCTAAAAAAGCCAGCACAGTTCTGGAAGAACATTCTTTGGACAGATGAAACCAAGATCAACCTCTACCAGAATGATGGAAAGAAAAAAGTATGGCGAAGGCGTGGTACAGCTCATGATCCAAAGCATACCACATCATCTGTAAAACACGGCGGAGGCAGTGTGATGGCTTGGGCATGCATGGCTGCCAGTGGCACTGGGTCACTAGTGTTTATTGATGATGTGACACAGGACAGAAGCAGCCGGATGAATTCTGAGGTATTCAGAGACATACTGTGTGCTCAAATCCAGCCAAACTGATTGGTCGGCGTTTCATAATACAGATGGACAATGGCCCAAAACATAAAGCCAAAGCAACCCAGGAGTTTATTAAAGCAAAGAAGTGGAATATTCTTGAATGGCCAAGTCAGTCACCTGATCTCAACCCAATTGAGCAGCATTTCACTTGTTAAAGACTAAACTTCAGACAGAAAGGCCCACAAACAAACAGCAACTGAAAACCGCTGCAGTAAAGGCCTGGCAGAGCATTAAAAAGGAGGAAACGCAGCGTCTGGTGATGTCCATGAGTTCAAGACTTCAGGCAGTCATTGCCAACAAAGGGTTTTCAACCAAGTATTAGAAATGAACATTTTATTTACAATTATTTAATTTGTCCAATTACTTTTGAGCCCCTGAAATGAAGGGATTGTGTTTAAAAAATGCTTTAGTTCCTCACATTTTTATGCAATCATTTTGTTCAACCCACTGAATTAAAGCTGAAAGTCTGAACTTCAACTGCATCTGAATTGTTTTGTTCACAATTCATTGTGGTAATGTACAGAACCAAAATTAGAAAAATGTTGCCTCTGTCTGAATATTTATGGACCTAACTGTAGTTCATTGATTAAAGACAGGTGTTCTTTGTTAATGGCGCGCATGCCGGAGCTTGTTAGGCGCGCATGGCCCAAGGCGCCCAGGACTGACACCGTTCTGCACAACACAGTCGCACTAGAAAGCATGTTCAAGCTGCCAGCGTAGCTGCGGTCTCTTTAGTTACGAATTACGAGTATTTCCTCTTGTGTTAATAATTCGCCATGTCAAAACAAGCAAAACTTTCCTCCTTCTTTCAAAGTGAAGAGAGGTAAGCAATTTATTATATATTTTTTTTCCATCAAAGTTGCATTTTATGGCTTTGAAGCTAAGTTTTAGTGCCGTTTCTAGAACACAACATCAAGAAAACGTGGAAGAAACAGCAATAATGGAAGAGCCGGTTTCTAAGCTGCCTAAAACTAGCAATGGGAATTTTTTGTTACAGAATGCACTCAGGCTGCCAGTCAGTGTGTCTCTCTCTCTCACACACACACACACACACACACACACACCCTACGCCCCTGATTCACATGAGAAGTTTGGTATTCATTGCCGTGTTTAAATTTACAGACAATACGAACTAATGTAAACAATTGGCTTCAACTCGCATAAATCTGAATTGGAAATGTTTAGTTCACTTTAGCTTCTGCAAACGCACAACTCTGCTAAAAGATTGATAAACGAGGCTCAACGTCCCCAACATTGAAACCTGAAAGCTTTAGAAACTCTAACAGACCTTTACTGTTTAACAGCGCTGTTTTGGGATTTTGCTGAGTTTACCTTCAACTGTCTGATTTTTTTTTTTTTTTCAAAGTAATGGACCGTGTAGCCGGAAAATCACTGCGTTTTCTAAATGCACTCCTGAAAATTACTCATTAACGAGGGGAATTAAATTTGATATTTTTGACGTGTTAATCATTAATGTACATGAAAGAAAAAGGCTTAAAAGTTATAACTTGTTTTAGTGAAAATCAGTACTAGAATGCACTAGAATGCAGGTTTTGCGTGTTATTAAAATGTTTTCGGGGGATGTTGCCCCCCCCCCCCCATCTTAGTTTGACTTTCAAACATTCAGGGTTTTTTTTTTTTTTTTTCTTTGCTCCACTTTCATCTCTAATTCACAAACCCATCGCAAGCTGTAGTGTGGGCAGGGCCTGAGGTGTCCCCCCCCCCCCCCCCCTTTCTTTCTGTTCGTTGGTTCTCTCTCTGTTTTTAATTATTTTCCTTGTTTGTTTTCCTTTACATTTCTGTTTTTTTTTTTTTTCACTTGTTTCTTTCATTTCTTATGTTCTCACTTAATTTTATTCTTTACTTTTTTTTTATGCCTCCGCCACCATGAGGTGCAGGAGGCATTATGGACGGACAACCCGAAAACGTGCGTGCGTCCGTCCCGAAACCTTGTGAACACGATATCTTAAAGGCGAATGAAAGGAATTTCACCACACTTTCACCATTTGTGCGCTTTGGGACAAACATGAACTGATTAGATTTTGGGGTTAAAAGGTCACAGGTCAAGATTACTGTGAGGTCAAATGTCCATCCCCAAATCACAACTTAATAAGGCGTGTAGTCTACCAGGCGGAGGCGTCCCCATCGATGCCGTTGGTGTCGAGTTCTATCTAGTTTTCTTTCCATTCTTTTGTTTTCATTTGTTTGATTCTTTCTGATTTATTTCTCTTTTTTATTTTTTATTTAAGTTTTGCTTCATTGTTCTTTTTGTGATATTTGTTTTTGATTTTTTTTTTGTTTGTTTCTTTTAATTTCTTCCTTTGGTAAGATGCACTAATCTAAGCTGTGTGTGTGTAGGTGGGAGCGTGCATCGTGAATCAGGAGAATAAGATTGTGGGGATCGGCTATAACGGGATGCCTAATGGCTGTGATGATGATCTTTTGCCCTGGGCTCGCTCCGCTGAGGACAGACTGGACACTAAATACCCCTACGGTCAGTTTCCTCACATCACTGCAGCCTGCTGGGGTTTAAACCAAACTGTTTCTACACCACAGTTTTACCTTCACTTTAAAAATGACTGTAACGATGCAGTCCTGTGAAATACAGCTGTTGGTGCTGTTTATAAAACACCATTTAAAAAACTCCTTATTTTATTTTTTATTTTTTACTTTGATACTGCAGTGTGGTTTTTATCCACCAGATGGCGCCAAAGATTAAGTTAATTTTCTGTATGCGGTTGAATGTTCTGTAAAATCCTCAATATAATGACTACAAAATTCTGTAAATTCTGAGCAGCCAAAAAGTATATAATTTGAGTTTTAATGAAATATATAGCACAGACAGTGCTGTTAAACTTTTCTATAAAATTATGTACGTCTTGATAAATACATTTACATGATTTATTTATTATTATACCACTAGACCGGCAGTGCTAGGGTTAGCTATGCTATAATTAAGCACTAAATAAATAAACTAAACTGAAAAAAGTTTCTTAACTGTAAAGAATTACGATGTTCTCTGCTCTCCAGTTTTCATTTTTAATATTTTATTTAAATATTTCACCCAGCAACAGAATGGAGGGCATGCTAATCGTAAAATATTGTTCATCTGAAGTGCAGAGGATATTTTAATATTATTATTTTTAGGGAAATACTCGTGCTGTGTGCGTATCGTGTCTCTGGCTTTGAGTCAGCCAGTGAAGATGGAGTGATCGCAGCAGCAGCATGCTGATAAAAGAGCATTTTGGGGGAAAAAATGGCAAGATTACTTTTTTTTTTAAAAAACGAAAAAGGCAAGTGAACGACTTTTTTTAATTAATTAATTAATTTTTTTATTAATGAAAGATACAAAGTTACAAACTTAGATGAAAGACATTCGTTTTTCACTTACATTTCCAAACTACAACCCCCTGCCCACCCTTCCACCCCCCACCCCCAACAGAACCTGTGCGTTTTCGTATGTCACCAGTCAAACAAAAGACAGTAATGCCGCTTTTCCACTACCAACGCGGCTGAGTTGGGCTGAGCCGTGCGGTGCTGAGTCGGGCTGAGTCGAGCTGAGTGGGGCTGTTGGAGTTGCATTTCGACTACAACCGCGCTGAACCGTGCTGGCTGGAAGTGGGTGGACACATTGGGTGGAGTTAGCGAAAGTGGGTGGACGTCACGTGATGTCGTTAGGCGGCGCAAACAGTGACATCAGTGATCTTTTAAGCGGTAGTCTCACAACCCGGAGAGTAAACAATAAACATGGAGGACATGGAGTCGTTAGTGTTGCTGGTCTTGGTGCTGTGGCTTGTTGTCACCGACAACGCGGACAGATACTGGCAAGAGCGTATAGATGAGGCGAGGCGCATAAGGCTTCAGAAATTCTCGTAATTCATAATTCTTCTTCTTCCGGGTTTACGGTGTTTACAGATCCCAGCGTGCTCGCGGGGCGTGTGTGGGCATGTGAGGACACTCCTCCTCACCAATCAGTGCACAGGGGAGTGTCTGCTCACGCCCCCAGCCTCACTCGACTCGGTTTGGCTCGCTTCAGCCCCACTCCAAAACCGTGCGAGTTTTGGGGGCTGAGCAGGGCTGAAGCGAGCCGAGTCGTGCTGTTCTTAGATAGTCGAAACGCGAGCTGTGTTGGGCTGAAGTGAGCTGAAAAAGGGTAGTGGAAAAGGGCCATTAGTCACTTGTACAATTCTTATACAAAAACAAATAAAAAACATGTATACATTATCCAGTAATACCAAACCATACCAGTGGTACATCAAAAAATATTGCAGACTTCTTTAGGCCTATGCCATCAGACTATCTTGGTACTTTTACATGTCATTACAGAGACACAGGAAGGGTCTTAAGTTTTTCAAAATATGTTATTACAGGGTTCCAGATACCATAAAAAAGGTCAATAGACCCTCTAAGTGAATACTTAATCTTTTCTCATTTCAGATACATCATAAGGTCAGTCAGCCATACTGATACTTTTGGTGGGTATGGGGATTTCCAATTTAAAAGAATTTGCCGTCTGGCAATCAAAGTTGAAAAGGCTAATACATCTTTGTACCCAGAAAGCCTCACAGAGTCACCTGACACAGTTCCAAAAATTGAGGTGTACATATTGGGCTCATATTCTATTTCTATAATTTCAGATATCGTTTTATAAACCCCTGACCAAAATTGATCCAAACTTGGGCATGACCAAAACATGTGAGTCAATGTCGCTGGAGCACTATGACATCTACTACAATGTTCATCCATGCCTGAAAACATTTTTTGCCAATTTAGCTTTAGAAAAGTGCATCCTGTGTAAAACTTTAAATTGGATTAAACTTAGACGAGCACAGGATGTAGTCCCATTGACCCTATGCACAGCTTCCTCCCATACACTATCCAGTATTGCCTCTCCAAATTCATCATCCCACTTTGCTCTAATCTTATCCAGGGTATTATCACCATGGGAAGTGATGATATTATAAATTCTAGAAATAAGCCCCTTTAAATTAAAAGACACATCCAAAATATCCTCCAAAACAGATGGATCTGGTTCATTTGGAAAATCAGTCATATTACTACGAATAAATTGACGAATCTGTAGATATCTAAAATGATTTGAACAGGGGAGATTAAATGTTTCACACATGTCATTGAAACTTACAAATACACCTTCCTTATAAAAATCTTTAAATCTGACAAGGCCTTGTCTACCCCATTTCAAGAAAGTGGCATCTATTCTAGCTGGAATAAATAAGTGATGATGACACCAGCGCTCGAAACTAACGGTGTCCCGACGTCCCGGGGACCATAAAAAATGTCATCGGGACACAAAATTATCATATCTGGGACAATCCCGGGACAATGGAAAAAAAAAATAGATCTAGAAAAAAAGTTCTACATTAATATTATTTACAAAGCCGTAACACATACGTAGACATTCACCTAATTTGTCAATTTTAATTTTAAAACGTTAACAGCGAAAAATACATAGTAGCTACACTTTCGATGCACCTGCATCCGTAGGCTACAGAGCAGCGCATTCTGTTCTAGAATCTTCAGCCGGTGTCCGCATTATATGGACTTGGAATGGAATTGCTACCGCACACGCTGCGCCGACTCTTGCCAGAACAAAAATGCTGAAGTGGTTGAAGCGGACCGACCGCGGGGAAGAAACTGAAAGCCCAGACATAACGTCTCCGGGACCTTCAGGATCCAAAGTGTCATCGCCTGGTCTGCAGGCAACGCTAGCAACTGAATGAACTTAATGAACACTGTTAGACACGTTATAAAATACAACAGGAATGACGTGGATGATATTGACGGAAGATACCGTTCAACAGAATAAGCGAGTTTTCTTGGTGTCTTTCTAGTTCAGAAAGTTTAGTCAGTCAGCAGCACAACTAGGCTCGGACCTGCCACTATGCTGATGTTGCTAACGTTTGCACCCGGCAGCGAAAGTTCATAAAAATGGATAACGGAAAGTTCATAAAAATGGATAACGGTAATGGATAACGGAAAGTTCATAAAAATGGATAACGGTAATGGTGAAAATTATAAGTTGGCCTTATAAGTGCCAACAGATATTCAAGGTATAAGTAGATGAAATGAACATAAAAGGGGTCTTATTTTCAACTAAAGTGTACTGCAGATGTAGGGAGTTGAAACATTTTCTGAATGAGCTAGTTGGCCCCTTTAAATAAACGGGTATCTATTCATACAGTGAGATCACCAAAGTTTAATAAACTGAAAATGCAATAACTGTAATTTTGAAGTAGATGATGTATTGGACATGTGTCGCTTGTGTCTTGTGACTTATTGTAAAAATGATATAAAGGGTTCAAAATCGCATAGTTACAAATATAATAGTAACTTCATATGATAATATTAACCACTGGTTATTTCAGAGAGGAAAAAAATGGGGACACTATTGCTTCCATTCGGGACAATACAACACAGAATTCGGGACCACTGGGGGACACAAAGAAAAAGTTAATTTCGAGCCCTGTATGACACATTGGGGCTTGAATGGAGAAATTAGGTAGATCCCCATGTTTTCTAAATTGTTGCCAAATACGTAAGGTATTAATAACCGTTGGATTTGAAGTATATGTTGAACTAGCCAGAGGGATTTTAGAAGTCACTAAGGCTGGGAGCGAAGTTGAAAGGCAAGAATTATTTTCAGACTCACACCAGCCCACATCTGATGACTGACACCAATACAGTGTTTTCTGGCAGTTTGCTGCCCAATAATAAAATTGTAAGTTTGGCAAGCCCAAGCCTCCATTGGAGCGATGTCTGTCTTTGAAGAAATCTCTTTTGAATTCTAGGCACTTTACCAGCCCATATAAAAGATGATATATGCCTATCCATAGATAGAAAAAATGATTTGGGCAAATAAATTGGAAGACACTGAAAAAGATAAAGAAATCTAGGGAGAGCATTCATTTTAATACAGTTAATCCTACCAACCAATGACAAATTAATGGCATTCCATCTCTGGAAATCAGACTTTAACTTATCTACTAATGGAGTGAAGTTTTTATGGTATAGCTCAGGGAATGTACGACTTAAATGAATACCTAAATACTTAAACCCATCTCTGGACATACAGAAGGGTAAATCAGAGTCCTGAAGAGACCGGGCCAAGGCATTTATTGGGAAGCACTCACTTTTAGTTAGGTTCAATTTATAACCAGAAAAAACACTAAATGTTTGCAATATATTCAAAACATGGGGAATACAACGCATAGGGTCAGATATGTATAATAATAAGTCGTCTGCATACAAGGATAACTTATGAGTCAGACCCCATCTATTAATTCCACATATTTCTGTCTTTGACTTAAGCACAATAGAAAGGGGTTCAATAACCAAAGCAAACAGAAGTGGACTTATTGGCGAACCCTGACGTGTTCCCCTCGTCAAGGAAAAAAAATTAGAATGGTTCCTATTAGTGACTACTGATGCTTTTGGGCTGAAATATAAAAGCTCAATCCATGATCTAAAATTGGGACCAAAACCAAATCTACTCAAGCACTCAAACAAAAAACTCCACTCTACCCTATCAAACGCTTTTTCAGCGTCCAGGGAAATGACCACTTCAGCTACCACAGTAGATGCTGGTGAGTATAAAACATTTAGAAGGCGACGCACATTAGAAAAAGAATGACGACCTGTCATAAACCCTGTTTGATCAGGGGAAATCACCTCTGGCATAACTTTCTCTAAACGGCGTGCAAGTGCTTTTGCCAATATCTTGACATCACACTTGAGGAGAGAAATGGGGCGATAAGACCCACATTCCTCTCTGTTCTTCCCTGGTTTTAACAATAGAATTATGGAAGCTTCAGTCAATGTCCTGGGCAAGGTTCCATTAGCTTTTGATTCTCTAAACATGTCAAGTAAAAGTGGAATTAATTGCTCAGAAAATTTCTTGAAAAATTCAACTGGGTACCCATCCGGGCCCGGTGCCTTACCATTTTGCATGGTCCTAATCAGTGTTGGGCACGTTACTTTCAAAAAGTAATTAGTTATAGTTACTAGTTACTTTTCCCAAAAAGTAACTGAGTTAGTAACGGAGTTACTTTGTCATAAAAGTAACTAATTACCAGGGAAAGTAATTATTCCGTTACATTTTGTGTCCCCCCCCCCCCCCCCCCCCCAAAAAAAAAAAAAAAAAATCAAATTCAATTAGTGTAATCATAATAAAAGTGAATGTTAAATGTGTTTAATGACTGAAATGGACACTTAACAGAACCAGTTAGTAACATTATCTACACTATATTAATATTTTTGTGGGACAATGTGAGATAAGACATCTATCAAATGTAATATATTTTTGCAGTTATTAAAATTGTTACTAATTACTGGCCACTGACGAGGACAAACGCTTTGTTCCTCGACATAATGTGCATTGCACGTAAACACTCTTGCCTTTTATTTCAAGTAATGAAAAGTAATGGCTGTATTTCCAGTGTGAAAGCGCAGTGTTGGGCTGACCGCTCGCCATCGCTGGGTCTTCCGATTGAAAGCGTGCGCAGTAGTGCAGTAGGCGTGGCCTACCTACATGTTGTCCAAATCTACTCTGATTGGCTTACTGTGCCGTTG
>NC_083575.1:95203173-95260673 GCF_027579695.1 Neoarius graeffei | reverse complement strand
CTCTGGCGACTAAAAATTTACATGCACCGTGAGTCAAGTGAGCTAAAATCACCAGTCCGTCAGGTACCTTTGCCAGAAGAACCCACTGCTCCAGCGGCAGCAGACCCGAAACTCCAAATGGATGTCCGTATTCTTCTTTCCCCAATCACCAATGAAATTAGCTCACACGAGCCAAGTGGCCTCGGAAAAACTTCTGAAAAACCTTTTTCATCTGATTCTGCCCCATCTTCTGTTACTGACCTTTCTGATGATCCAATGTACGTATATTTTGTTTCATTCCATTTATAATGACATTCTTGATTTGGGGCGGCACGGTGGTGTAGTGGTTAGCGCTGTCGCCTCACAGCAAGAAGGTCCGGGTTCGAGCCCCGGGGCCGGCGAGGGCCTTTCTGTGCGGAGTTTGCATGTTCTCCCCGTGTCCGCGTGGGTTTCCTCCGGGTGCTCCGGTTTCCCCCACAGTCCAAAGACATGCAGGTTAGGTTAACTGGTGACTCTAAATTGAGCGTAGGTGTGAATGTGAGTGTGAATGGTTGTCTGTGTCTATGTGTCAGCCCTGTGATGACCTGGCGACTTGTCCAGGGTGTACCCCGCCTTTCGCCCGTAGTCAGCTGGGATAGGCTCCAGCTCGCTTGCAACCCTGTAGAACAGGATAAAGTGGCTACAGATAATGAGATGAGATGAAATGAGATTCTTGATTTGCCTATTGATAAACGGAGGCCACTTCAACATTCCAAGCAATCATTCCCTGAAAATGAAATTGATAAATTAAATGAAATTATTTCTGCAACTTTATCTGCGGACAGTTCATTGGAGGAAATCAACTGTTGTGTGTATGCTGCTGCTCGAACATTGGAGGAACTACATACAGTTTCCAAAACTGAAGATATTAATGCAAATAAAAACAAAGTTCCAAAGAAAAATCGGTTCCAAATGAAAATAAATCAAACAAGAAAATATATCTCCTGGATTGAACCATGCCTCAAATTACGATTATCAGGGAATTCAATGACAAAACGTCAAAAGTCAATCTGGAGAAAACTGAAGACAAAATTTAAGACAACAAAAGAAAAAGTTCTTCTCCAAATTACTGATTCCCTCAAGGCAAAAATAAAGGTTTGGACTGAATGGAAAATTAAATGGGAAAAGAAAAATAATTTCATTAAACAAAATAGACTTTTCCAAAAAGATGAAAAACAATTTTATAGGCAACTTAAATCAAAAGAAGGTGATGAGACACGACCCCCCATGGACTCCAATGAAAGGTTCTGGAAACAGTTGTGGTCTGTGCGGCAACTGCAACTTTGAGGAACCATGGGTCCAAGATCATGCTATGCATGAGAAAATTAAAAGGCCGTATATATCATATATTACACCAGATTGCCTTAAAACTATTATAAAAAAGTCCAAATCTAGTACGGCACCAGGGCCTGATGGCATAAGAAACCGGTACTGGAAACTGTTTCCCTGCGTCCAGCCACACTTAGTGACCAATTTTAATTTGCTTCTGGATTCAGGGAATGTTCCTCCATGGGTCTGCAAAGGACGCAAAATACTTCTTCCTAAAAAAGGTGACTTGACTGATCCCAAAAATTTCCAGCCAATCACTTGTTTAAACACTCAGTATACAACCCTGATTCCAAAAAAGTTGGGACAAAGTACAAATTGTAAATAAAATGGAATGCAATGATGTGGAAGTTTTAAAATTCCACATTTTATTCAGAATGGAACATAGATGACATATCAAATGTTTAAACTGAGAAAATGTATCATTTAAATAGAAAAATTAGGTGATATTAAATTTCATGACAACAACACATCTCAAAAAAGTTGGGACAAGGCCATGTTTCCCACTGTGAGACATCCCCTTTTCTCTTTACAACAGTCTGTAAACGTCTGGGGACTGAGGAGACAAGTTGCTCAAGTTTAGGGATAGGAATGTTAACCCATTCTTGTCTAATATAGGATTCTAGTTGCTCAACTGTCTTAGGTCTTTTTTGTCGTATCTTCCGTTTTATGATGCGCCAAATGTTTTCTATGGGTGAAAGATCTGGACTGCAGGCTGGCCAGTTCAGTACCCGGACCCTTCTTCTACGCAGCCATGATGCTGTAATTGATGCAGTATGTGGTTTGGCATTGTCATGTTGGAAAATGCAAGGTCTTCCCTGAAAGAGACGTCATCTGGATGGGATGTTGCTCTAGAACCTGGATATACCTTTCAGCATTGATGGTGTCTTTCCAGATGTGTAAGCTGCCCATGCCACACGCACTAATGCAACCCCATACCATCAGAGATGCAGGCTTCTGAACTGAGCGCTGATAACAACTCAGGTCGTCCTTCTCCTCTTTAGTCTGAATGACACGGCGTCCCTGATTCCCATAAAGAACTTCAAATTTTGATTCGTCTGACCACAGAACAGTTTTCCACTTTGCCACAGTCCATTTTAAATGAGCCTTGGCCCAGAGAAGACGTCTGCGCTTCTGGATCGTGTTTAGATACGGCTTCTTCTTTGAACTATAGAGTTTTAGCTGGCAATGGCGGATGGCACGGTGAATTGTGTTCACAGATAATGTTCTCTGGAAATATTCCTGAGCCCATTTTGTGATGTCCAATACAGAAGCATGCCTGTATGTGATGCAGTGCCGTCTAAGGGCCCGAAGATCACGGGCACCCAGTATGGTTTTCCGGCCTTGACCCTTACGCACAGAGATTCTTCCAGATTCTCTGAATCTTTTGATGATATTATGCACTGTAGATGATGATATGTTCAAACTCTTTGCAATTTTACACTGTCAAACTCCTTTCTGATATTGCTCCACTATTTGTCGGCGCAGAATTAGGGGGATTGGTGATCCTCTTCCCATCTTTACTTCTGAGAGCCGCTGCCACTCCAAGATGCTCTTTTTATACCCAGTCATGTTAATGACCTATTGCCAATTGACCTAATGAGTTGCAATTTGGTCCTCCAGCTGTTCCTTTTTTGTCCCTTTAACTTTTCCAGCCTCTTATTGCCCCTGTCCCAACTTTTTTGAGATGTGTTGCTGTCATGAAATTTCAAATGAGCCAATATTTGGCATGAAATTTCAAAATGTCTCACTTTCGACATTTGATATGTTGTCTATGTTCTATTGTGAATACAATATCAGTTTTTGAGATTTGTAAATTATTGCATTCCATTTTTATTTACAATTTGTACTTTGTCCCAACTTTTTTGAAATCGGGGTTGTAAGTTTTTTACAGGGTGTTTGACAAGTTTAGTGTCAGCGTACTGCTCAAACAATGATATAATTTATAGAGAGCAGAAGGAAGCAAGAAAGGGATGTTGGGGATGCAAGGATCAACTCCTTGCTCAAAAAATGATACTTGAAGAGGCCAAAACTTATCACCGTAACCTCTCAATGTGCTGGATAGACTACAAGAAAGCATATGAGTCAGTACCTCATGAGTGGATTCTGAAGTCTCTGCAATGTGTTGACCTGCCTGAGCGACTGCTTGTTTTACTCAAGTCTTTAATGAGTTGCTGGTCAACTCAGCTTGAGATGTACTCGCAAGGGCAGGTGCAGACTTCAGAATCTATTCCAATTAAACAAGGAATATTTCAGGGTGACTCTTTTAGCCCGTTGCTTTTTTGTCTGTCACTAAACCCTTTGAGTTTTTTCTCAATAGGGAGGAGGGATATCACCCTGGACCTCCTCAGCACAGGTCCCCAACACCCCTTACTCATCTCCTTTACATGGATGACATTGAACTGCTTGCCAAAGGTGAATCAAACTTAAAAGAACAGGTTCTCCTTGTCGAGTCCTTTTCTAATGATATATAGGTATGAGCTTCGGACGCGACAAATGCAATACTCTTCATTTGAAACGTGGCAAGGCAGTACAAGGTGGATCAGTTGAGTTGCAAGAGGGAGGAGTTATTGAGCATCTAGTGGAAGATCAGGCCTACACTTACTTGGGAATGCAAGTTTGAGACAAACTCCAGAATGCCCACATCAAAGACAAACTTAGGGCAGAATATAAATCTCATATAAAAAAGGTCTGGAGTTCAGAGCTTAATGCTCGAAACAAGGTCAAAGCCACCAACACTTTTGCTGTGCCTGTCCTTTCTTACTCCTTCGGAATAGTGGACTGGACTAAACAAGACGTTCAGGGTCTTGACCGCCTCACTAGAAGGATCATGTCCGATAATAGAGCTCACCACCCTCGTTTCTCTCTCAATCGTTTATATATGCCAATTAATTCTGGAGGTCAAGGTTTGATTAATGTGGAAGCTCTCCATGATAGAATTTTAGTGTGCACTTTTGCTCACATTTATTTGTCAGATGATCCTCTGGTGAAGCATGTCAAGACTCATGATGAAAGCAAGGAATTCCACAGCTATTTTAAGCGTGCTAAGGTTGTTGGACAAAATCTCAATTTTGATGTTGATTTTATTGATGGTGATGTACTGCTGGATGGTACTGAGATGGGCGTCAACCAGGTGAAGTCGTACATCAAATCAGCGCAGAGTCGGTATTTCAAGGAGAGGCTTTCTGAGAAACCACTGCATCGTGTCTACATGCAGTGTGCGGAACAGAACAGTCATCTTACCGATTCCTTTGCCTGGATGAAGTCAGCTGGTCTGAAAAGTGAGACTGAGGGCTTTCTTTTTGCAGCCCAGGACCAGTCACTGCCCACTTGTAATCGCCAAAATGCGATTTTAAAGCAAAATGTGAATTTTAAATGTAGATTATGTAATTAATTTAATGAGACTGTCCAACACCTTGTCAGTGGATGCCCTGCTTTGGCACAAACGCAATATCTAAAACGACATGATGGCATGGCTCGTTCTTTTTACTACCATCTTCGCCATGCCTGTGGTTTTGACTCCGAGATCCATCCATGGCATGACCCTGAACATGTACAGGGCACCATGGAAAATGATGATTTTAAACTTCTCTGGAATAGGCCTATATACAGCCTGCGCAAAATTCCAGCCAACAAACCTGATCTGAACCTGATCTGATCTGAACCTGAACCTGATCAAACCTGATCTTGTCCTTTTTTGATAAAACCAATGAAGTCATTTACATAATTTAATTTTCTGTCCCTTTTGGCAGCAATGTGATTGACAAGATTCAGGAAAAACATGGAAAATATGCGGACCTCACATTTGAAATGTCTCGCTTGCATCCCAAGTACACGGTTGTCTGACTCCCCATTGTTCTCGGTGCCCTTGGTTTGGTACCTCCTGATCTCTTGACGCAGATCAAGAGAGTGCCCGGGTTTTCCATCGGGAGCACAGCTCTTCTCACAATCTGGGTAATGCAGAAGGCTGCTGTGTTGGGGAGTCTCCATATTCTCCAAAAGGTTCTTGGTGGGTTCGACTAGGCAGCGCTTCCTGGGAGAAGTCCCATTCGCTGTCTGGGCTGCGTGTAGAGAGGGGGAGGGCCCTGAGCTGATGATGAGCCTTACCAGCCTGACTGTGCCAGGATCACCCAATCTCTCTCTGCTGCATATCTATTTTATTCTGTAAGTAATAATAATAATAATAATAATAATAATGCAGTTCTTCAGCGGAGAGGCCAAAATGATGGAATGATTAAGATGGCTTTAACCCGTCAGCTCAGTCACGTTGCTGAAGTCTGGACTCCAAGGCGAAGTCTACCGAAAACCAGATTTAAAAATCATCACAACCCCAATTACAGCAACGTCGCTTCAGAGAAATCTTGGTTTAAATTTAAGGGCGTATTCACACCTACGTTGTTTGGTCCGGACCAAACGACCAAACGAACCAAATTTCCCTTGGTCCGGACCTTTTGGGTTGGTCTGAATACAAACCACCGAACTCTGGTCCGGACCAAACAAGCGGACCGAGACCGAGCTGCAAGGTCGGACTCGGTCCGGACTAAAGGAACTCTGGTGCGGATCTTTTGGAGGTGTGAAAGCAGACCGGACCTAATCCGACAGTTTTGCTTTTTTGTACCTCGGGAGCTTCCGTCGTTTGTCGAGCATTATGGGAAACAGAGTCTTGACACTCCACCGCAAAGCGCAAACACTGTTTCGGTTGTCAAGGGAACCTTACAACAGTTGTTCAGTCATTCAGGCTAGACTACAGAGTACAAAAAATGAGTAGGGGGCAAACGTGGGCCGAGGAAGAAACGCGTACCCTTGTGGATATATGGGCAGATGTCCACATATCTGAGCTTTATGGAGAGAACACACAAAAATGCCGACGTGTTTGCTGTATTCAGTGAGAAAATGAAGGAGAAGGGGTTCACGCGCTCCCCAGAACAATGTCGGCTAAAAGTGAAGAAACTCCGTCAGACCTACATTAAAATCAGGGACATTCTTTCAAAAAGTGACAGTACTAGCGACTTGCATGAAGAGCCAGAACTGTCACAACATGATGTGCGCTCATCAGCGCTATCCTCTGTGACTACTTTTGAACTTAACGCTTTGTGCGCGTGTCGTCTCTGACCAATAGGTGAACGACCTCAGGGCGCGTGGCTTTGTTGACAGATTTTGGTCCGCTTACTAAAATGTACGGTGTGAAAGTGAACCGCACCAAAATGAAAAAATAAAAAAAACATTTAGTTCGGACCAAAGCAAGTGAACTATCGAACTATCCTGGTCTGAATACACCCTTAAAAATGAAAGTTCAGTTTTTTTTCTGACATCATTCCTTTACTGACTTTTCTCTCCTCATGAAAGATTTTGTGTTCAGAGTTTTAGGGTCTAAAGATGGTTTACGGTTATTTAGCACAAACATCCCTTAGCACAACTCTAAAGTCTCTTAGGGCAACTCTAAGTTCCTTAGCACAAGATCCAAGAACACTTAATCTTTATTATGAATATTTATTTATGTTTAAAGATGTTTAATGGATTTTTTAATGAAAGTTGCCGAGATTCCGATTGAAAACAAGCGATTGTATTTCTCCACTCCGCCATCTTGAAACGGCCGTGTTTGATGGAGCCCGTATGCTAGTCACAAATCCTCCCTCCAAATTATTGAACCCAGCACGTCCCCTGACCCAGTACACCGCTCAGCCAACTCCCAGGTTTGTTCTGTCTTTATTAAAGTGCTAAGCTTAAATTATATCACATTTATTATTTATAATTTGCTAATTTGATAAAGAATGAAAAGTCAAGCGAAATTTACAAGATGGTCAGAGTTTAAAGAAAGCTTTTTGTTTGTTGTTTATTTATTTATTTACAAAAAAAAGGTCGAAAAAAAGGAAAACTATGTACAGCTATTTGAATTATTTTATTAAGCTGCTTATATTTTAGATAATTGCTGTGACTTCTACATGCAAGAAAGGGAAATATGAGTGGTTTTTTTATTATTATTATTGTGACCATAATCCAGAGTTGTGCTAAAAGACTTTTGCGCTAAATAAACAGATACACCAGAGATCCCCCACACAGAGGAGAATTTTTATTTAATACCATTATCTTGAGAACTGCAACTAAAAAAGTGACCACATTTTGCTATGAATGTAATCCTGTTACCAAAGAACGACCCATATAGCTTTATTTTTATAACACTTTTCAAGATGAGCAGCACAAAGTGCTTTCCATCCCGATAAAAATAAAATAAAAGATGTTCTAGAAAAAATATCCAAATAAAAAAGAAAGGAAATTTTCACTGCAACCCCGTTATCATGAACTCCATGGGGGACGACAAATAGTTCATTATCCTGAAAAGTTCGTAAAACTGAAATGGACCCAGTGTCACACCAAACACTCACTCTTACATCAAACAGGACCAACTGTGTTCAATTTATATTTACACTTAGTTCACTTACATATATACGAAGTAAAGGAAATAAGTCACACTTGTCGTCGTTTGCTTGCCGTATCTTCTTTCTTTGCAGTCCGTCATGTTGATTGCAGTTATAGACGAAGTCTCAGAGCTCTTTCTCTTTCTCTTTAAAAGTTGAAATTGGATTTTTCGGGACACCGTATTCTTCAGACAAATTTGTTGCTTCTTTCACCATGCTTTAGATGCTCCATGATATGACGTTTGTCTTTGACAGCGTCACATCCATGCACGTGCAGTGGTACACCTCGAACTGCTACTCATTAGGACTAATTACCATGCACCTGTTCCAGATTAGAGTGCGATCACAGCATGCACTTATCAGGACTCTCACTACACACAGACTTTGCGAAGTTTACGCTCTGTACCTTGCGTCTCACATTACCAAGCCTTTTTGTACCACAGTGCTGATATTATGGTTTCTGATTCTGCTTTGTATTTTGCCCTTCATCTCCGCCTTTGATATTCTGTCTGTACCTCGCCTGACCATCGCCCGTTTCTCAACTCTGATTTTTGATCGCTGATTTGGATCTGTTTGCCAGCATATTTTTAAATAAAACTCTTCCAGCGATTACATCCATCTATCACCTGCATTTTCTAACAGACGGAGAGTATCTTATGTTTACGAGTAACCATGACAACAGTGCTTACGGAGTAAAGACTCGAGTAAAACTGCTTTTTGCTCATAGAAAGTCTCTTTAAGGGATTTTTTGAAGTCAGTTATCATTGTTCTTGATAAATGTTAGTGATTGACACCTAAGCGAGGCTCGTGAAGCCTTTGTTTTATGGCGGTAACAAGTATTGTTAGTGTGACTGTGGACTTGATTACTTATCGTTTGTCTCTGGGGGAAGAGGAGCGCATGGCTCAGGGATGGGGTTTTGAAGACTCTGACTCATTGTCATTGAAGGTGAGGACACGACCTTAGTTCATTATCTGCAAAAGTTCGTAGTAAAAGAGTTCATTATAGTGGGGCTGCAGTGTAATAATAATAATAATAATAATAATAAAACATTAGGAAACAAAATAAGAAACGTGTGCAAATTACAAACCTATTTCTTTAGGAACATTTTATTTCCTGACAAAATGGTGAAAAGGAAAAAGAAAGGAAACAAGAATAATTCTGTGTGTTTGGTTGTAAACACACACCTGAGCCTCTCTCTCCTGAGATCCTCCTATATTTAGGTCAGTGATGGAGAAGAGAGAAAGATTTAGAAAAAGTAGAAGGTACTCAAAGGTCATAGGTCACAAAAGGTGTCGCTGGTTCACGAGATTAAAGCAGCGCTGGATTCCTCTGGGATCAAAAAAAGGGGGAAAAGAGCTCAAGAGCTGGAACGGCTAAAGCACCGAGGAAAACGCAATAAACCTGCTGGCATTTCACACACACACACACACACACACACACACACACACACACACACACACACGTCTGTATGAAGTGGAAAAATCATGATGCTGACTTTGTCCTGTTTTGAAGAATGCTATAATTGTTGATATTTTTTACTGTAAAATTGACTCATTATGAGTTAAAAGTTAATGTGTGTGTGTGTGTGTGTGTGTGTGTGTGTGTGTGTGTGTGTGTGTGTGTTCTAATTTATTAAAGAACAAGTCACACTTTGTTCTCTGTCACGTTCGCTGTGTGTTGATGTGGTGACTGATACAAAGTGCTGACACTGGAGACTCCTTCTTTCAGTGTGAAATAAACACACTTCTCCTCGCTTAAAAAAAATAAAACCTTCACATCACGAGTCGTTAAATCAGCGGAGCTCTGCTGGACACGCCCCTGTGAAGGAGCCATTGCTATGGAAACCATACTGTATCAGAGTGAGCGCATTAAAATAAACCTGCACTACTGTCAGAGCTGCTGTTATAGAAACACAATCAACACCTTCTGACCAATCAGAGCGCAGGATTGTACAGGGCGTGTCCTCACCGTTCTGGACGTCCAGCACGTGGTGTTTGTCCAGAGTCCAGCCGCCCATGTTGGAGGCGTCCAGTTCGTAACCCTGAAGGACGGCGGTCCGTTTCTCCCACAGGATCAGATCCAAACACGACTCATACTCAAAACCCACTGACACTAAACACACACACACACACGGGGAGAGAAGGAGAGGTTCAGGGATTTAATGGATCAGATCTAAATTTTAAAACACTTTTCTGAATAAAAATAAAAATCACAATAAGGCCAAAAACACACAGAGGGAAATCACTCAATAATGACATCATTATCTGTTTAAATTTCAATAGTTTTTAATAAAAATATGTCGTTAAAATAATATTTAATAAACTGTGTACAGTCTGTGGCACACTCGCCATGACAACAGGGCTGTTTATCTCTTCTTCTTCTTCTGAAAATGGTCGCTCTTGGTATTTTGATGAATGAATAAATAAATAAATATAAAAAACACAAAACAATTTTACACTAATAACCTTTTGACTGCTGATTGATTAATGAATATTTTATCCAATTTAAATTTTCTAATTCTATTTCTTTTTTTTGTATTTTTGTGGAACTTTACATTTATCTGCAGAATCATTACCTGATATTTCATACAGAACATCACCAGCTGATAGAAAGACAGACAGACAGACAGACAGACAGACAGACAGACAGACAGACAGACAGAGATGGATAGAAGGACAGACAGATAGAGAGATAGTTGGAAGGATAGACAGATAGAAGGACAGACAGACAAAAAGACAGACAGACAAACAGACAGACATAGACAGACAGACAGACAGACAAAAAGAGAGACAGACAGACAGACAGACAGACAGACAGAAAGAAGGACAGATAGACAAAAATACATAGACAGACAGACAGAAATAGATAGGAGACAGATAGACAGACAGACAGACAAGGATAGACAGATAGACAAACAGACAGACAGACAGACAAACAGGGGATAAACAGACAGACAGATAAACAGACAGGGAGATAAACAGACAGACAGACAGGAGGACAGACAGAGAGGTTGATAAATACAGAAGAAGAGACTAACATTCCTTTTTGAATTGTATTTTCATGAATATTAATTCTTCTCTTGATTGAATTGTTTTATTTACTCGTCTGTTCCGTTTCCTTCCTGAACAGCATTTATGAGTTTTTCTGTATTTTATGAACGCTGGTGTAATTCACTGGGGTCGTGTGTCTGCTCGTTCTTTCCCTGAAGTCGTGGTCCCTGTGTTTTATCAAGCGTGTGCACTGTGAGTCCCGTGTCCTTGTCCACAGTGCTGTAGTGAATATAAACACGCCGTGATTTCACCCCGGTCCCGTCCCCGAGGACGCGGCGTCTCAGTGCTGGACCGAGCGATCTGCTCTCCCGCCACACGTCCCTGACCACGAGGACACCACCATGCCCATCCGTCCTCATCAGCAGCCGTCCTCACAAAGCCACAGAAACGCGTGTGACCTTTCCACCCCGGAGAGATGGATGTGTACGTCTGTGGCCGTTACGCTGCGTTCGCTAATCAGACACACACCGTAAACCGCTGTCAGCAGAAACTGCTCCAGGACGGAAAGATAAGAGACGGATTTACACGCTGGCTTTGGGGTGAAAGCATTTTGTCTCTGTAAGGCTCCACACATCACGTTTATTCAATTAACCGCACAGGGTGGAGGACGAGGCCGGGCGGGACACACTGAGCGGCGGTTTATCACCGTGACAACGCTGATCACGTGATCCAGGCTGAGTGACATGGAGAGTTCTCACTTCACCTGCATCTCCAACTCAATCACTCACCTCTACAAAGTCCAGCGTTATTACACAACCAAAATACACACACACACACACACACACACACACACACACACACACACACACACTATACTACATTCACTGAAACAGTGCACTTAATCTGCATGATCTGGGAAAACAACATACATTATAGATTTTTAAAAATATTTATATTATTTTTTAAATTATAATTTAAAATTATAACTTAAAAAAAATAAAATTATTTTTCAAGTACTTATTTATTTGTTTGTTTTGTGTCCTGCTCTGTATTTTATCAGTTCACTGTAACTCAGGATTGAGACGCTTTATAAAGAATTTGCAAAGATGACAAAAGGAAAATAGTAAAAGAAATAACTGAAGAGAAATTTATATTTCAATGTGAGAGTAAATTAAACACAACAAATAAAAAAGTTTTTAAAATATTACATTAATTTTTTTCAGAAATTAATTTTTTTTGAATAAATGAGTTTAAAAACGTCAGACTCCTTGAATATGAATGAAAAATAAAATGAAAGCAAAAAGACGTCCATAAACAAATGTCTCAGTTTATCTGTCTGTCACTGTGACTAAAGTTAATCTCCTTTATTTCAGAATTATAGATTTATTCACGTAAAACTTTCATATATTATAAAGAGTGGTCCAAACGGCTTTAAAAAACAGTAAATAAAACAAAAGTTACAAGTAAGAAAATAACAGTTCACCAGGTTTTCTAATCATCCACTAAATACACAAACAAACAAACAAACGTTTGTAAATAATCTTCAAAAAGTTTTGCTTTTATCTTCCAAAAATTACTGATTCACATGTTTGTTTGTTTGTTTGTTTGTTTATGAAAAATAGTAACATTAATACTGGTCACAATGACACTAAATCACCAATTTTCCTGATCATCAAAGAAAGAAAGAAAGAAAGAAAGAAAGAAAGAAAGAAAGAAAGAAAGAAAGAAAATGTTTGTAAATAATCTTCAAAAAGTTTTGCTTTTATCTTCCAAAAACCCTCACACGTGGTGTCCAGAGCTGCACTGTACAGAGACGTTTATCTTTAAACATAAAGATAAATATCAATAAAAGAGCAGGTATGAGTGCAGACTCACCGACCGCCTCGCTCAGGCCGTACACTCGCTGGTTGTAGGCATCCGTCTTGTCCCAGATGAAGGTGTAGGACAGGTTGGGTTCTGCAGGGAACCACTTCTGGAAGAGTCGCCCCACCACCGCCACCATCAGGTGCACCTTCATCAGGTTAAAGGGGATGGTGGACTGGGTCATGATGACCCTCAGGACCGGGCGGTACCCGGCCGCTCGAGAACTCAGGTACACCAGGTTCAGGTCACTGCCGGGGATCGCCGTTTCCTCCTGGAGAACCTGCGCATCACAGAACACACAGGTCACCATGGAAACAAGACCAGGAAAACAGCACCTTCACAGGTTCTTCATCTGTCCCTCCAGAGGAACACAAAGGTTCCATATAGAACCCTACAATAGAGCGTTTCTCTGTCGGTAAACTTTCCACATAGAACCCCTGAGGAGACAAAGAACCCGAAGTCTTGCACTTTTACATCCCACCACACTGTAAACGTTTTCTTTCGTCTTCTTTTTCATTTTGTTTTCTTTCATCTTTTCCTATTTGTGTTTTTCTGTTGATCGTTCTTAATTTCAGATCGATTCATTTTTGGTTTTGTTTATTTTTTATTTTATTTGTTTTATCTTATTTCCCTTTCTCTTCATTTTGTTCTCTCTTTTTAGGTATTTTTTCCCTTATTTCTTATTTTTTCTCTTTTTGTGAGGTTTCTTTCTTTTGTTTATTCTTTATTTCTTTCCTTTTTGGTTTTCTTCTTTTGTTCCTTCCTAACGTCTCTTTTTTCTCTTCAACTTCTTTATTATTTTGTTCTTTCTTTCTTCTGTTATTTTTATTTATTTATTATTTTGTTAAACATATTATTATTATTATTATTATCTTAATTTTCTTGTACTTTTTCTTTATTTTCTTTTGCTTATTCTTTATTTCATTTCTAATTCTAATCTTTTCTTTTTTGTTAATTTTGTTTTTCTTCCTTTTTCTCTTATTCACACTCAGTTTCTCATCCTCATCATTAATCTTTCTTTCTTTCTTCTTTCTTTTTCATTTTCTCTTCTTTGCTCATTCTTTATTTTATATTTCATCTTTTTGCCTTTCTTCCATTCTTCATTTCCTTCCTTCCCTGCTGTCCAGTGTTAATCACGGAGATCACTTTCTGTCATCCTCACATCACTCTGATGCAAATAAAAAAAGGTTCTGAATTTATATATTAATAATTAAACGACATCAAAAAGCATTTTGACAAGAGTTTGTCAGTGTGGACGAGTCCTGAGGCGTGTGATCTCCACACTGTTCAGATGTTAGGTGGAGGAGGATGGTGTGAATATTTATCAGATGGAGTGTATATTGGTGTCGTTGTGAGTGGAGAGGGCGGAGGGAGGGCGGAGGGAGGGAGGAGGCGGAGCAGCTGAAGGTATTAACAACAGCAGATTGATCAGACTTTTCTTCATCTTCAGTTGAATGAACACACACACACACACACACACACACACACAACACATACACACACACACAACACACACACACACACACACACACACACACAACACACGGAGGTGGATTTGTGACATTTACTCCACATCCTGCGCAGCTTTAACGTGAGCGTTAAGATTAATCCTGTCCAGTCAAAGCGTCTGCTGGTGAGACGGTGTTTTACTTCATCAGTCGACAGTTATACAGATCAGTCTCAGGGAACTGTCCCAACACTGCATGCTGATTGGCTGAGATCTGTCTCAGTGTTTTCAGAATGTTTTTCTTACGTTACTGAAAAATTCCTCAGAAAGGATCCTGAACATATTCATTAAAGAGTCCTGAGATTTTCAGCCACAAAAAATCCTCCACCAGCAGCTTCACTTTTTAAACGTTGATCGGAAAGTCGTCGGAACGCCACCGAGTCGGAATATCACAAGTCAAAATGTGTCCCTCTGCAGCTGAAGGACAAATACACAACCAATTTATTCAGCTAAAAAAACAGGAAAAAAGCAAGTGGAGCAAAGTGGGTGGAGCAAAAGTGGAGCAAAATGGACAGCGAAAAAGTGGCACACAGTAGGTGGAGCAAAGTGGGTGGGGCAAACATGGAGTAAAGTGGACAGATCAAAAATCACACAAAGTAAGTGCAGCAAAGTGGGCGGGGCAAACATAAAGCAAAGAGGGTGGAGCAAAATGAGAGCAAAGAGGGTGGAGCAAAAGTGGCGCAAAACGATCAAAAGTGATACAAGATAGGTGGAGCAAAAGTGGAGGAAAAATGGGCGGGGCAAAAGTAGAGCAAAATGAACAATGAAAAAGTGGCACACAGTAAATGGAGCAAAGTGGGCGGTGCAAACGTGAAAGCAAAGAGGGTGGGGCAAGAGTGGAGTAAATTGGACAGATCAAAAGGCTGTAAATTAGGTGGAGCAAAAGTGGACCAAATTGGGTGGAGCAAACAAAGTAAAGAGGGTGGAGCGAAAGTGGAGCAAAATGGACAGACCAAAGGTGATACAAAGTAGATGGAGCAAAAATGGAGCAAAGTGGGCGGAGCAAAATGAAACAAAATGGACAGCAAAAAAGTGGTACAAAGTAGGTGGAGCAAAGTGGGCAGAGCAAAAGTAAAACAAAACGGACAGCGAAAAAGTACCGCACAGTAGGTGGAGTAAAGTGGGTGGGGCAAATGTGAAGTAAAGAGCGTAGAGGAAAAAACTGGAGCAAAATGGGCAGCCCAAAAGTGATACAAAGTAGGTGGAGCAAAAGTGGAGAAAAGTGGGTGGAGCAAAAGTGGAGCAAAATGGACAGTGAAAACATGACACCCAGTAAATGGAGCAAAGTGGGAGGGGCAAACGTGAAGCAACGAGGGTGGGGTAAAAGTGGCATAAATTGGACAGATCAAAAGACCATAAATTAGGTGGAGCAAAAGTGGACCAAACTTGGCAGAACAAATATAAAGCAAAGAGGGCGGAGCAAAATTTGAGCAAAAATGGACAGATCAAAGGTGATACAAAGTAGGTGGAGCAAAATGGACAGCAAAAACGTGACAAACAGTAAATGGAGCAAAGTGGGTGGGGCAAACATGAAGCAAAGAAGGTGGAGCAAAAGTGGAGTAAATTGGACAAATCAAAGGGGTATAAATTAGGTGGAGCAAAGGTGGATCAAATTGGGCAGAGCAAAATGGACAGATCAAAGGTGATACAAAGTGGGCGGGGCAAACATAAAGCAAAGAGGGTGAAGCAAGCATGGAGGAAAATGAACAGATCAAAAGTGATACAAAGTGGGTGGAGCAAAAGTGAAGCAAAATGGACAGCGAAAAAGTGGCACAAAGTGGGCGGAGCAAAGTGGAGTAGAGGAGAGCAAATTAGGCAGAGCAAATGTAGACTAAAGTAGGCGGAGGAAAATTTTATCAAAGTTGGTGGAGCTAAAGTGGGCGTGGTGAAGAATCAGAATGCTGGATGGTGTGAGTAAAATAATTTCGTCTTTTCCCTCCACAGTGGAACTTTATTTGTGGTGTTTGGTTCGTCTCAGACATGTGTGTCTGTGTTTTATTCCTCTGACTCCACAGTACCGTGCTGAAGATGAGCTGTTTATTGATGAATGAACACTGTATCATGTTTTATCCGTTTATGGTTACACTTAACGCTGTGGAACGTCTGAGAAACAAGTGAGTTTCCGTTGTCACTTGTGTTACAGCAGCTATAAACAGTGGTTCCCTCACCAGCCTCTTTATTCTCTCAAAGTTAATAAGACAAAAAAAATCGAAGCTTGTCGTCTTTTGTTACCGAGGAACCGTAAAGAAGCGTAAACACCTCGTCCGTCCTGAAGACGTTGGAAAAGTTCAAGTTCCAGCTTCACCACTGACTGTTAAAGTGCTGACACTGGAGACTCCTTCCAGAAACGTTGCATCAGCATCTCCTTACTTTCAGAAAACATCACTACATCAACCCTTTTTAAAAATTCTGTCTGTGTGAGCCGTTACTATAGAAACGATTCAAATCAGAATGGAGCGTTCTACAGTGAATGGAACGCACGTTTCGGTTGTAATGGTTTGAGAAAATGGAGGAAGCGTGACGTTGTGATAGATTTGAGCATCACATGGTTCACGTTTCTCACACAGCGAAAGCACGGCTCCGTCTCCGATCTGAATAACGAGCTCTTCACTAATAACCGAGGCAAATGAAATAAAGCACGTCTCGGTGGTGAGCTCAGACGTTTGGAGCCCGCTTTGTATTTCTTCTCCGCTCCATTACTGTTGTAATAGATTACAGCGGTGTGTTATGTAAGCGCCTGCTTTTGGCAAAAACCCGTCTTTAACTGATCCCACAGGACGAGTCGCGTTTTCAGCAGCAGGCACTTTAGAAACTAAACTCATCTGCGTGATGCTCTCCAGGTGATTTCTGCCAACGTCTCACTCTTAAATTCACTCGAGCGCATTAAAGCTTAAGTCCAACTGTCTTCTCAATCGGCCCGGAGCGTTTCAGAATCTGCTCGGAGTCGGCGTTCTCACTTCTCCGCTCAGAAACTCCGGCTCACGTTACAGGAACGCCGAGACCGAGCAGCGACTCGGGAAAACACGCACCACGTTCCCACTTCCTGTTCTGGAGGAAGCTCTGACCGCTCACTGTGGCGAAGGTTCATACAACATCGACAAATAAACACCACTTTCTTTCTTTCTTTCTTTCTTTCTTTCTTTCTTTCTTTCTTGTGTAAACGCTTCTTTATTTCTTTAGGTTCTGTTTATTTTTTATCAATTTGCTCTCTCTCTCTCTCTCTCTCTCTCCATTTTATTTTTTATAGATTTCTTTCTTCCCTGATTGTACAAACACTTTTTTCTTTCTTTATGGTCTGTTTATGTTTTTATCAATTTGCTATCTATCTCTCTCTCTCTGTTTTATTTTTTATAGATTTCTTTCTTTCTTTCTTTCTTTCTTTCTTTCTTTCTTTCTTTCTTTCTTTCTTTCTTTCCTGATTGTACAAACACTTCTTTCTTTATGGTCTGTCTATTTTTTTATCTATTTGCTTTCTCTCTCTCTCTCTCTCTCTCTCTCTCTCAATGTTTTAATTTTTTTCTATAGATTCTTCGCTTCTTTCTTTCTTTCTTTCTTTCTTTCTTTCTTTCTTGTGTAAATGCTTCTTTGTTATTTCTTTATGTTCTGTTTATTTTTTATCAATTTGCTCTCTCTCCATTTTATTTTTTATAGATTTCTTTCTTTCTTTCTTTCTTTCTTTCTTTCCTGATTGTACAAACACTTTTTTCTTTCTTTATGGTCTGTTTATGTTTTTATCAATTTGCTATCTCTCTCTCTCTGTTTTATTTTTTATAGATTTCTTTCTTTCTTTCTTTCTTTCTTTCTTTCTTTCTTTCTTTCTTTCTTTCCTGATTGTACAAACACTTCTTTCTTTATGGTCTGTCTATTTTTTATCTATTTGCTCTCTCTCTCTCTCTCTCTCTCTCACTCAATGTTTTAATTTTTTCTATAGATTCTTCGCTTCCTTCCTTTTTCTTTCTTTCTTTCTTTCTTTCTTTCTTTCTTTCTTTCCTTGTTGTACAAAAGCTTTTTCTTTCTTTTTGTTCTGTTTATTTTTTATCTATTTGCTTTTTCTTTTTCTTTCTCTAAGTGTTTTATTTTTATAAAGATTATTTCTTTCTTCCTTTCTTTTGTCTCTTAATTGGTTGCTTATTTCTTCTTTCTTCTGTTTTCTTTCTCTTTATCATTCTTATCTTCTCTTGCATTGTACTTCATCTGGATTTATTACCTCGCCCGGGGCAGAGTCCACCAGGGGGTGAGGTGTTGTTTTCGGTCGGATTTCTTTGTTTTTTTTGTTTTCTGGTTAATGATATTACGGGAAAACAGCTGGATCAATCTTCATGAGACTTTCAGGATAGATGGGCATCGGTCTCAAATAGAACCTCCAACATTTTGGGGGTCATCTGGTCAAGGTCAGGGTTTTTGTGACGACTGTCTCATACACTCATATGTAAGCGTGTAACAGTCGCGCACTGTGCATGCGCATACATGTGTTCCTATTAAAATGGCCGGTGAATGTATACAATTTGGTTCACCATTCGAAATAAATGGACTAAAGAAATCGCTTTCAGACGTTTATGCTTATTACAGAGGGAAAGTGCGTTCCACTGAGCTCTAGCGCCGGGCCATTTCCGGGAAATCAGAGTTTGGGTCGTGGCGACAGCGTGTGTGTGTCAGCCTCGGTTCAGTTTCAGTTTCGGAAACTGTAAGCGGTAAGAGTAGAATAATATAAAGTACAGACACTTGGTATATTTTACTTCTGTGATTTTTAAATTGTTCATTTTTGGATTACGCTTCATTGTTGTGGCTGCTGCCTCATAGAGTAAATATATATATGCGATATTTACTGTATGGGCATGCGATCAGAAAACTATTTTATTTATAAGCAGCAGCCACATGGACCCATAGGGGACCCATTTATTTTCGTGAGATCTTCCTTCATATTCATCATAAGTGCGACCAGGCTAGGTTTGTTTTGCCTGGCAAAGCTTGTTTGTTTATTTGTTTTAGTTGCTTCATGTCTCAGTTTCTTTCTCATTTCTTTATTCATTTATTGTTTGTTTTCTTTTGCTTTCCTTTTACATTTAATCTCTCTCTCTCTCTCTCTCATCATCTCTTTTGTCTTGCTGGTCTGAATAAAGTAAATTAAACTGAGCCGCACCGATTTCTGAGTTTCTACACTTTTTAGCCAAACAAGTACCTGAGGGATTTATTCTCTCTCTCGCTCTCTCTCTCGCTCTCTCTCTCTCTCTCCCTCCTGCTGTTGTTTGTATTATCAGTGAGCTCAGAACGTTGTGTTTATGCAAAACTTTGAGCTTTGAGCTCAGACAACACAAATGAATCAATAAAAATGAAAAACAATAACTAGATTCAAAAAAGAGGAAAAAAGAAGCAGAACAGGCTGAACACACACACACACACACACACACACACACACAACTGTGGTGCAGTCACAGTAACCGCAGCCGATATAATTATGAAGCACACGTGTGTGTGTGTGTGTGTGTGTGTGTGTGTGTGTGTGTGTGTGTGTGAGTGTGTGTGTGTGAGTGTGTGTGCGCCTCAGGCTTGTATATTTGCTTAAGGGTGGATGTGTAAGGTTGGAGCATGCACACACTGGCCTTTCCCACCCTTCTGTGATCTTTCATTACACACCCCGAGCTCTTAATAAAAACACACCGCGTGCGCTGCCATGTTCCACACCAGCTGCCTTGTTATTCTTAGCTGTGGTGTGTGTGTGTGTGTGTGTGTGTGTGTGTGTGTGTGTATATGGATACACACATGTACACATGAACATATGGCTGAAACACCAAAACTCTTTAACCAAAAGAACACAATGGTGAGATGTGATGTGACATCATTTGCTCTGCTCCATTAAACACGCGGCGATGGCGGCCATTTTAGTTTCCTGATCGAGTCGCGCCAGAAATCTGCTAATGGTTATGAAACTGGAGCGAGCCGCGAGTGTGTGTCTCAACCAATCACATCACTGCGCTTTCATTAACGAAATAAAACACTCGGTGGTTTTCTCAGAGCCCGAGCCGAGCATCATGGGAAAGTGTGTGGACCGCTATATTTCTAACACTCAGTGTGTGTGTGTGTGTGTGTGTGTGTGTGTGTGTGTGTGTTCTTCCTTTTTATTTCTTCTTTCTTTTGTTTCTTAGTTTAATATTACTTCACTTTTTCTTTCTTTCATTTTTGTCTCTTTCTTGCTTTCATTCTCTTTGAGATTACATGACACTGACTTCTTTCTTTTTATTTTTTGTTTCTTTCTTTATATTTCTTTATTTTTGTCTCTTTTTTCCTTTTCTGTATTATATTTATTTCTTTCCCTTTCTTTATTCTTTCTTTCTTTCCTCTCGTATTTTAGTTTTCCTTCATTCTTTCTTTACTTCCTTCCTTGTTTATCTGTTTTTCTTCAGTCTTTCTCAGTTTTTCCTTTATTTTCTATTATTCCTTTCTTTTTATTTATTGTTTATTTTCATTTTTCTATTGCTGTTATTTTCCATTTCCAATGTGTTTCTCTTTTCTTTCTTCTTCCTGTTTCACAGTGTGTCTTTGCTTCTTTGAAGCTGGAGATCTTTCAATCTTCATGGATTTTTCAGCTGAGGTTTTTTGCTTTTTCGGTCTGTTGTGTGTGTGTGTGTGTGTGTGTGTGTGTGTGTGTGTGTTTCAGAACAAGAGAACACTCTGCCGGAGTGATGGTCTGAGAGTTATCCAGCGGAGGAAAGTCTGTTTGTCGTTTAAGCGTGACGTGTGGAATGTGGAAAAGCCGAGCGGCTCTCAGGGCCATTTAGTGTCGTAGCTGAAAGAGACGCGAACTTCATTCCCCCTGATTAACTGTGTTCAGAGTTACAGCGGGAGGAAAAAGAAAAGCAGAACGTAACTCAAATCAGGACTAGGGCTAGGGAGCAGGGCCAAGGCCCCTCCCTCCGGGAAGGGAACAAGGAGGAGAGACAGAGAGAGAGAGAGAGAGACGCAAAGCGTAATAAGGAAATGATTTCTGTGTTTTGGCTCAGACGCTCTGTTGGCATCGTACACTGGAGTTACAGGAGGATACACCACACACCGAGGGCAAGAACACAAACATCAGGGCAACAACTGGGGGCAGGAGGGGGTGAGAGGCTGCCAAGAACATAATCATTCATTCAGCTATACAGAGACGAAATCTCAGGAATCAGAAAGAAAGAGAGTGAGGGGGAGAAAAGGAGAGATGGGAATAAAGACAGAGATGAAACACGAAAAATGTTAAAGAAAGAAATGAGGAAGAGAAGAGAGCAAGGAGAGAAAGAGAGAAAGGAGAGAGAGACAGAGAGAGAGAGCGCAAGGAGAGAGAGCAGAGAGAGACAGACAGAGAGAGAGCAAGGAGAGAGAGAGTAAAGAGAGCGCAAGGAGAGAGAGAGACAGACAGACAGAGAGAGAGAGAGAGACAGAGAGAGAGCAAGGAGAGAGATAGACAGACAGAGAGCAAAGAGAGAGAGAGAGAGAGACAGAGAGAGCAAGGAGAGAGAGAGAGACAGACAGAGAGCAAGGGGAGAGAGAGAGAGAGAGAGAGAGAGAGCAAGGAGAGAGAGAGAGAGAGACAGACAGAGAGCAAGGGGAGAGAGACAGAGAGACAGAGAGAGAGCAAGGAGGGAGAGAGAGAGAGAGAGCAAGGAGGGAGAGTTTGCCAGGTTTTTCCCTCTTTTCAATGTGCAAAATTTAACATCCAGTTTTTTACAATCTGGTTTTGTAAAACATATGATCTGTGTGTGTGTGTGTGTGTGTGTGTGCAGCATTCAGTTACAGACTGACTACAGAAATATCCCTGTCTCATGGCTTTCCTCAGGCTGCAGTGTGGGGATGACACTCCCCCGTCTCTCACACACACACACACACACACACACACACACACACACACACACACACACGTACACTGCCCCCACATACTCAGTTTTATTTGTGTGTGTTATACTCCGCTCAGGTGAAATTCAAACAGCAAATAAACAGTGTTAAACAGCAAAAATCTTTAAAAAATTATTTTAAAAGTAAATGACAATGTTTTACACCGACTTTAACTGATGACACTAAAATACAATAAACTACACCAAACTATGTGAGGTGTGTGAGGTGTGTATAGTGTGTGAGGTGTGTATAGTGTGTGAGGTGTGTATTGTGGGTGTGATGTGTGTATAGCAGCCTTTCTCAACCAGGGTGCTGTGGCACCCTGGTGTGCCATCTGGCTTCATTAGAGGTGCCATCAAAAAATTATATATTCTAAAATTGAAATAAATAAAATAAATTAAAATTCCAAAAAGGGCGGCACGGTGGTGTAGTGGTTAGCGCTGTCGCCTCACAGCAAGAAGGTCCGGGTTCGAGCCCCGGGGCCGGTTGGACTGCAAGGTTGGACTCAGTCCGGACTAAAGGAACTCTGGTGCGGATCTTTTGGAGGTGTGAAAGCAGACCGGACCTAATCCGACAGTTTTGCTTTTTTGTACCTCGGGAGCTTCCGTTGTTTGTCGAGCATTATGGGAAACAGAGTCTTGACACGGGCGGCACGGTGGTGTAGTGGTTAGCGCTGTCGCCTCACAGCAAGAAGGTCCGGGTTCGAGCCCCGGGGCCGGCGAGGGCCTTTCTGTGTGGAGTTTGCATGTTCTCCCCGTGTCTGCGTGGGTTTCCTCCGGGTGCTCCGGTTTCCCCCACAGTCCAAAGACATGCAGGTTAGGTTAACTGGTGACTCTAAATTGAGCGTAGGTGTGAATGTGAGTGTGAATGGTTGTCTGTGTCTATGTGCAGCCCTGTGATGACCTGGCGACTTGTCCAGGGTGAACCCCGCCTTTCGCCTGTAGTCAGCTGGGATAGGATCCAGCTCGCCTGCGACCCTGTAGAACAGGATAAAGCGGCTACAGATAATGAGATGAGATGAGAAAACTCCAAAAATGATAGTTACACTAATGCAGATCGCTGCCTCATGCATCATCAAAATTTGTCCCACGGCCCCCCTTTCCCATGTCACAACATCACTCCTGGGGTCAGCGTATGGTCAGCGTGACTGCGTATATTTTATATGGTGGTGCCTTGAAAATTTGCATACTTCTGAAGGGTGCTGTGACTGAAAAAATGTTGAGAAACGCTGGTATATAGTGTGTATAGATTGTGTGTAGTGTGTGATGTGTGAGGTCTGTATAATGTGTATTGTGGGTGTGATGTGTGTATAGTTTGTGTCGTGTGTGTGAGGTGTGTGATGTGTGTATCGTGTGGGTGTATAGTGTGTGTGTGTGTGTGTGTGTGTGTGTGTGTGTGTGTGTGTGTGTGTGAGGTGTGTTCAGTGTATATATCCATCACTCACCTGTGTCTTGGGGATGATCGGTCTGTTCTCAGGTGCAGATCTTAAGTGTGTGTGTAGTGTGTGTGAAGTGTGTGTAGTGTGTATTGTCTGTAATAGTTTGTGTGTAGTGTGTGTGAGGTGTGTATAGTGTATATAGTGTGTATAGTTTGTATGTAGTGTGTGTGAGGTGTGTGTAGTGTATATAGTGTGTATAGTTTGTGTGTAGTGTGTGTGAGGTGTGTGTAGTGTATATAGTGTGTATAGTTTGTGTGTAGTGTGTGAGGTGTGTATAGTGTATATAGTGTGTATAATTTGTGTGTAGTGTGTGAGGTGTGTATAGTGTATATAGTGTGTATAGTTTGTGTGTAGTGTGTGTGAGGTGTGTGTAGTGTATACAGTGTGTATAGTATGTGTGTAGTGTGTGTGTGAGGTGTGTGTAGTGTGAATAATTTGTGTGTAGTGTGTGTGTGAGGTGTGTGTGTAGTGTGTATAGTTTATGTGTAGTGTGTGTGAGGTGTGTGTAGTGTATATAGTGTGTATAGTTTGTGTGTAGTGTGTGTGAGGTGTGTGTAGTGTATATAGTGTGTATAGTTTGTGTGTAGTGTGTGTGAGGTGTGTGTAGTGTATATAGTGTGTATAGTTTGTGTGTAGTGTGTGTGAGGTGTGTGTAGTGTATATAGTGTGTATAGTTTGTGTGTAGCGTGTGTGAGGTGTGTGTAGTGTATAGTATGTGTGTAGTGTGTGTGTGAGGTGTGTGTAGTGTGAATAATTTGTGTGTAGTGTGTGTGTGAGGTGTGTGTGTAGTGTGTATAGTTTGTGTGTAGTGTGTGTGAGGTGTGTGTAGTGTATATAGTGTGTATAGTTTGTGTGTAGTGTGTGTGAGGTGTGTGTAGTGTATATAGTGTGTATAGTTTGTGTGTAGTGTGTGAGGTGTGTATAGTGTATATAGTGTGTATAATTTGTGTGTAGTGTGTGAGGTGTGTATCGTGTATATAGTGTGTATAGTTTGTGTGTAGTGTGTGTGAGGTGTGTGTAGTGTGTATTGTCTGTAATAGTTTGTGTGTAGTGTGTGTGAGGTGTGTATAGTGTATATAGTGTGTATAGTTTGTATGTAGTGTGTGTGAGGTGTGTGTAGTGTGTGAGGTGTGTATAGTGTATATAGTGTGTATAGTTTGTGTGTAGTGTGTGTGAGGTGTGTGTAGTGTATATAGTGTGTATAGTTTGTGTGTAGTGTGTGTGAGGTGTGTGTAGTGTATATAGTGTGTATAGTTTGTGTGTAGTGTGTGTGAGGTGTGTATAGTGTATAGTGTGTATAATTTGTGTGTAGTGTGTGAGGTGTGTGCAGTGTATATAGTGTGTATAGTTTGTGTGTAATGTGTGTGAGATGTGTGTAGTGTATATAGTGTGTATAGTGTATATAGTGTGTATAGTTTGTGTGTAGTGTGTGTGAGGTGTGTGTAGTGTATATAGTGTGTATAGTTTGTGTGTAGTGTGTGTGAGGTGTGTGTAGTGTATATTGTCTGTAATAGTTTGTGTGTAGTGTGTGTGAGGTGTGTATAGTGTATATAGTGTGTATAGTTTGTATGTAGTGTGTGTGAGGTGTGTGTAGTGTGTGAGGTGTATATAGTGTGTATAGTTTGTGTGTAGTGTGTGTGAGGTGTGTGTAGTGTATATAGTGTGTATAGTTTGTGTGAGGTGTGTGTAGTGTATATAGTGTGTATAGTTTGTGTGTAGTGTGTGTGTGAGGTGTGTGTAGTGTATATAGTGTGTATAGTTTGTGTGTAGTGTGTGTGAGGTGTGTGTAGTGTATATAGTGTGTACAGTTTGTGTGTAGTGTGTGTGAGGTGTGTGTAGTGTATATAGTGTGTATACTTTGTGTGTAGTGTGTGTGAGGTGTGTGTAGTGTATATAGTGTGTATAGTTTGTGTGTAGTGTGTGTGAGGTGTGTGTAGTGTATATAGTGTGTATAGTTTGTGTGTAGTGTGTGTGAGGTGTGTGTAGTGTATATAGTGTGTATAGTTTGTGTGTAGTGTGTGTGAGGTGTGTGTAGTGTATATAGTGTGTATAGTTTGTGTGTAGTGTGTGTGAGGTGTGTGTAGTGTATATAGTGTGTATACTTTGTGTGTAGTGTGTGTGAGGTGTGTGTAGTGTATATAGTATGTATAGTTTGTGTGTAGTGTGTATTGTCTGTATAGTTTTTGTGTAGTGTGTGCACAGGTGGACAGTAACAAAGTATTTACTTGAGTTCTGTACTTAAGTAGACTTTTTGAGTATCTGTACTTTGAGTATTTTTTTTGGAAACTTATGACTTTAACTTCAATATCAGCAAATATCGTACTTTTCACTCCACTACATTTCTATCAAGGTCCTCGTTACTATGAAACAGCTTTGAAAGTGGATGTTTTTTTCTTTTCTTTTTTAAAACGTGATTGGTTTTTTCGCAGGTGACACTGAGAGCTGATCAGTAATCACAAGGGTCACGTCACGTCCATAGACTGGATAAAATCAAGTTCAGTGATTTCTCAGCAGCGTTATTTAACACGATCAGTTGATGGCCAAATGGAAGGAGGCGGTTCTTCTGGAGAACGCACACACACCTGTGGCCATACCTTGAACCCATGTTTCAGTTTTCTGAAAGGAATAAAGATTCGCTTTTCTAGTAGTGTAGCTACACAATACGATTTCGAGTTTGAAAATTTTGCTAGCATGTCAGGTGGAGTTTCACTAACTAGCTAGCTTAACGTTAAACCACCATGATGGCACAGCATGTGTTCATTTTGTGAATTCATATTTCTGTCTTTGGTAACGGCGTTAGGTTTTGTAAGTGTTGTGGCAATAATACAACAATGCGTTGACAGAAAATGTACTTTTAAGACTTAAGTATCTTTAAAAACAAATACTTGAGTACTTTAACTTAACTAAAAATTTGACTGGACAACTTTCACTTGTATCGGAGTCGCATTTGGCCAGCGGGATCTGTACTTTGACTTCAGTAATGAAGTTGGGTTCTTTGTCCACCTCTGAGTGTGTGTGAGGTGTGCGTAGTGTGAATAGTTTGTGTGTAGTGTGTGTGAGGTGTATGTAGTGTATATAGTGTGTATAGTTTGTGTGTAGTGTGTGTGAGGTGTGTGTAGTGTATATAGTGTGTATAGTTTGTGTGTAGTGTGTGTGAGGTGTGCGTAGTGTGAATAGTTTGTGTGTAGTGTGTGTGAGGTGTGCGTAGTGTGAATAGTTTGTGTGTAGTGTGTGTGAGGTGTGTGTAGTGTGAATAGTTTGTGTGTACTGTGTGTGAGGTGTGTGTAGTGTGAATAGTTTGTGTGTAGCGTGTGTGAGGTGTGTGTAGTGTATATAGTGTGTATAGTATGTGTGTAGTGTGTGTGTGAGGTGTGTGTAGTGTGAATAATTTGTGTGTAGTGTGTGTGTGAGGTGTGTGTAGTGTCTATAGTTTGTGTGTAGTGTGTGTGAGGTGTGTGTAGTGTATATAGTGTGTATAGTTTGTGTGTATTGTGTGTGAGGTGTGTGTAGTGTGAATAGTTTGTGTGTAGTGTGTGTGAGGTGTGTGTGAGGTGTGCGTAGTGTGAATAGTTTGTGTGTAGTGTGTGTGAGGTGTGTGTAGTGTGAATATTTTTTGTGTAGTGTGTGTAGTGTGAATAGTTTGTATGTAGTGTGTGTGAGGTGTGTGTAGTGTGTATAGTGTGTATAGTTTGTGTGTAGTGTGTATAGTGTATATAGTGTGTATAGTTTGTGTGTAGTGTGTGTGTGAGGTGTGCATAGTGTGAATAGTTTGTGTGTAGTGTGTGTGAGGTGTGTGTAGTGTGAATAGTTTGCATGTAGTGTGTGTGAGGTGTGCGTAGTGTGAATAGTTTGTGTGTAGTGTGTGTGAGGTGTGTGCAGTGTGAATAGTTTGTGTGTAGTGTGTGTGAGGTGTGTGTAGTGTATATAGTGTGTATAGTTTGTGTGTAGTGTGTGTGTGAGGTGTGTGTAGTATATATAGCGTGTATAGTTTGTGTGTAGTGTGTGTGTGAGGTGTGCGTAGTGTGAATCATTTGTGTGTAGTGTGTGTGACGTGTGCGTAGTGTGAATAGTTTGTGTGTAGTGTGTGTAAGGTGTGTGTAGTGTGAATAGTTTGTGTGTAGTGTGTGTAGTGTATATTGTGTGTATAGTTTGTGTGTAGTGTGTGAGCTGTGTGTAGTGTGTGAGCTGTGTGTAGTGTGTATAGTTTGTGTGTAGTGTGTGCAAGGTGTGTGTAGTGTATATAGTGTGTATAGTATGTGTGTAGTGTGTGTGAGGTGTGTGTAGTGTGAATAGTTTGTGTGTAGTGTGTGTAGTGTATATTGTGTGTATAGTTTGTGTGTAGTGTGTGAGCTGTGTGTAGTGTGTGAGCTGTGTGTAGTGTGAATAGTTTGTGTGTAGTGTGTGCAAGGTGTGTGTAGTGTATATAGTGTGTATAGTTTGTGTGTAGTGTGTGTGTGTAGTGTGAATAGTTTGTGTGTATTGTGTGTGAGGTGTGTGTAGTGTATATAGTGTGTATAGTTTGTGTGTAGTGTGTGAGGTGTGTGTAGTGTGAATAGTTTGTGTGTAGTGTGTGTGAGGTGTGTGTAGTGTGAATAGTTTGTGTGTAGTGTGTGTGAGGTGTGCGTAGTGTGTATAGTTTGTGTGTAGTGTGTGTGAGGTGTGTGTAGTGTGTATAGTTTGTGTGTAGTGTGTGTGAGGTGTGTGTAGTGTATATAGTGTGTATAGATTGTGTGTAGCGTGTGTGAGGTGTGTGTAGTGTGAATAGTTTGTGTGTAGTGTGTGTGTGAGGTGTGTGTAGTGTCTATAGTTTGTGTGTAGTGTGTGAGGTGTGTGTAGTGTATATAGTGTGAATAGTTTGTGTGTAGTGTGTGTGAGGTGTGCGTAGTGTGAATAGTTTGTGTGTAGTGTGTGTGAGGTGTGTGTAGTGTGAATAGTTTGTGTGTAGTGTGTGTGAGGTGTGTGTAGTGTATATAGTGTAAATAGTTTGTGTATAGTGTGTGTGTGTGTGTGTGTGAGGTGTGCGTAGTGTGAGTAGTTTGTGTGTAGTGTATATAGTGTGTATAGTATGTGTGTAGTGTGTGTGTGTGAGGTGTGTGTAGTGTGAATAATTTGTGTGTAGTGTGTGTGTGAGATATGTGTAGTGTCTATAGTTTGTGTGTAGTGTGTGTGAGGTGTGTGTAGTGTATAGTGTGTATAGTTTGTGTGTATTGTGTGAGGTGTGTGTAGTGTGAATACTTTGTGTGTAGTGTGTGTGAGGTGTGTGTAGTGTATATAGTGTGTATAGTTTGTGTGTAGTGTGTGTGAGGTGTGTGTAGTGTGAATATTTTTTGTGTAGTGTGTGTAGTGTGAATAGTTTGTGTGTAGTGTGTGTGAGGTGTGTGTAGTGTGAATAGTTTGTATGTAGTGTGTGTGAGGTGTGTGTAGTGTATATAGTGTGTATAGTTTGTGTGTAGTGTGTGTGAGGTGTGCGTAGTGTGAATAGTTTGTGTGTAGTGTGTGTGAGGTGTATGTAGTGTATATAGTGTGTATAGTTTGTGTGTAGTGTGTGTGAGGTGTGTGTAGTGTATATAGTGTGTATAGTTTGTGTGTAGTGTGTGTGAGGTGTGCGTAGTGTGAATAGTTTGTGTGTAGTGTGTGTGAGGTGTGCGTAGTGTGAATAGTTTGTGTGTAGTGTGTGTGAGGTGTGTGTAGTGTGAATAGTTTGTGTGTACTGTGTGTGAGGTGTGTGTAGTGTGAATAGTTTGTGTGTAGCGTGTGTGAGGTGTGTGTAGTGTATATAGTGTGTATAGTATGTGTGTAGTGTGTGTGTGAGGTGTGTGTAGTGTGAATAATTTGTGTGTAGTGTGTGTGTGAGGTGTGTGTAGTGTCTATAGTTTGTGTGTAGTGTGTGTGAGGTGTGTGTAGTGTATATAGTGTGTATAGTTTGTGTGTATTGTGTGTGAGGTGTGTGTAGTGTGAATAGTTTGTGTGTAGTGTGTGTGAGGTGTGTGTGAGGTGTGCGTAGTGTGAATAGTTTGTGTGTAGTGTGTGTGAGGTGTGTGTAGTGTGAATATTTTTTGTGTAGTGTGTGTAGTGTGAATAGTTTGTATGTAGTGTGTGTGAGGTGTGTGTAGTGTGTATAGTGTGTATAGTTTGTGTGTAGTGTGTATAGTGTATATAGTGTGTATAGTTTGTGTGTAGTGTGTGTGTGAGGTGTGCATAGTGTGAATAGTTTGTGTGTAGTGTGTGTGAGGTGTGTGTAGTGTGAATAGTTTGCATGTAGTGTGTGTGAGGTGTGCGTAGTGTGAATAGTTTGTGTGTAGTGTGTGTGAGGTGTGTGCAGTGTGAATAGTTTGTGTGTATTGTGTGTGAGGTGTGTGTAGTGTATATAGTGTGTATAGTTTGTGTGTAGTGTGTGTGTGAGGTGTGTGTAGTATATATAGTGTGTATAGTTTGTGTGTAGTGTGTGTGTGAGGTGTGCGTAGTGTGAATCATTTGTGTGTAGTGTGTGTGACGTGTGCGTAGTGTGAATAGTTTGTGTGTAGTGTGTGTAAGGTGTGTGTAGTGTGAATAGTTTGTGTGTAGTGTGTGTAGTGTATATTGTGTGTATAGTTTGTGTGTAGTGTGTGAGCTGTGTGTAGTGTGTGAGCTGTGTGTAGTGTGTATAGTTTGTGTGTAGTGTGTGCAAGGTGTGTGTAGTGTATATAGTGTGTATAGTATGTGTGTAGTGTGTGTGAGGTGTGTGTAGTGTGAATAGTTTGTGTGTAGTGTGTGTAGTGTATATTGTGTGTATAGTTTGTGTGTAGTGTGTGAGCTGTGTGTAGTGTGTGAGCTGTGTGTAGTGTGAATAGTTTGTGTGTAGTGTGTGCAAGGTGTGTGTAGTGTATATAGTGTGTATAGTTTGTGTGTAGTGTGTGTGTGTAGTGTGAATAGTTTGTGTGTATTGTGTGTGAGGTGTGTGTAGTGTATATAGTGTGTATAGTTTGTGTGTAGTGTGTGAGGTGTGTGTAGTGTGAATAGTTTGTGTGTAGTGTGTGTGAGGTGTGTGTAGTGTGAATAGTTTGTGTGTAGTGTGTGTGAGGTGTGCGTAGTGTGTATAGTTTGTGTGTAGTGTGTGTGAGGTGTGTGTAGTGTGTATAGTTTGTGTGTAGTGTGTGTGAGGTGTGTGTAGTGTATATAGTGTGTATAGATTGTGTGTAGCGTGTGTGAGGTGTGTGTAGTGTGAATAGTTTGTGTGTAGTGTGTGTGTGAGGTGTGTGTAGTGTCTATAGTTTGTGTGTAGTGTGTGAGGTGTGTGTAGTGTATATAGTGTGAATAGTTTGTGTGTAGTGTGTGTGAGGTGTGCGTAGTGTGAATAGTTTGTGTGTAGTGTGTGTGAGGTGTGTGTAGTGTGAATAGTTTGTGTGTAGTGTGTGTGAGGTGTGTGTAGTGTATATAGTGTAAATAGTTTGTGTATAGTGTGTGTGTGTGTGTGTGTGAGGTGTGCGTAGTGTGAGTAGTTTGTGTGTAGTGTATATAGTGTGTATAGTATGTGTGTAGTGTGTGTGTGTGAGGTGTGTGTAGTGTGAATAATTTGTGTGTAGTGTGTGTGTGAGATATGTGTAGTGTCTATAGTTTGTGTGTAGTGTGTGTGAGGTGTGTGTAGTGTATAGTGTGTATAGTTTGTGTGTATTGTGTGAGGTGTGTGTAGTGTGAATACTTTGTGTGTAGTGTGTGTGAGGTGTGTGTAGTGTATATAGTGTGTATAGTTTGTGTGTAGTGTGTGTGAGGTGTGTGTAGTGTGAATATTTTTTGTGTAGTGTGTGTAGTGTGAATAGTTTGTGTGTAGTGTGTGTGAGGTGTGTGTAGTGTGAATAGTTTGTATGTAGTGTGTGTGAGGTGTGTGTAGTGTATATAGTGTGTATAGTTTGTGTGTAGTGTGTGTGAGGTGTGTGTAGTGTGAATATTTTTTGTGTAGTGTGTGTAGTGTGAATAGTTTGTGTGTAGTGTGTGTGAGGTGTGTGTAGTGTGAATAGTTTGTATGTAGTGTGTGTGAGGTGTGTGTAGTGTATATAGTGTGTATAGTTTGTGTGTAGTGTGTGTGAGGTGTGTGTAGTGTGAATATTTTTTGTGTAGTGTGTGTAGTGTGAATAGTTTGTGTGTAGTGTGTGTGAGGTGTGTGTAGTGTGAATAGTTTGTATGTAGTGTGTGTGAGGTGTGTGTAGTGTATATAGTGTGTATAGTTTGTGTGTAGTGTGTGTGAGGTGTGTGTAGTGTGAATATTTTTTGTGTAGTGTGTGTAGTGTGAATAGTTTGTGTGTAGTGTGAGGTGTGTGTAGTGTGAATAGTTTGTGTGTAGTGTGTGTGAGGTGTGTGTAGTGTGAATAGTTTGTGTGTAGTGTGTGTGAGGTGTGCGTAGTGTGTATTGTTTGTGTGTAGTGTGTGTGAGGTGTGTGTAGTGTGTATAGTTTGTGTGTAGTGTGTGAGGTGTGTGTAGTGTGAATATTTTTTGTGTAGTGTGTGTAGTGTGAATAGTTTGTGTGTAGTGTGAGGTGTGTGTAGTGTGAATAGTTTGTGTGTAGTGTGTGTGAGGTGTGTGTAGTGTGAATATTTTTTGTGTAGTGTGTGTAGTGTGTATAGTTTGTGTGTAGTGTGTGAGGTGTGTGTAGTGTGAATATTTTTTGTGTAGTGTATATAGTGTGAATAGTTTGTGTGTAGTGTGAGGTGTGTGTAGTGTGAATAGTTTGTGTGTAGTGTGTGTGAGGTGTGTGTAGTGTGAATAGTTTGTGTGTAGTGTGAGGTGTGTGTAGTGTGAATAGTTTGTGTGTAGTGTGTGTGAGGTGTGTGTAGTGTGAATAGTTTGTGTGTAGTGTGTGTGAGGTGTGCGTAGTGTGTATAGTTTGTGTGTAGTGTGTGTGAGGTGTGTGTAGTGTGTATAGTTTGTGTGTAGTGTGTGTGAGGTGTGTGTAGTGTATATAGTGTGTATAGATTGTGTGTAGCGTGTGTGATGTGTGTGTGTAGTGTGAATAGTTTGTGTGTAGTGTATATAGTGTTTATAGTTTGTGTGTAGTGTGTGTGAGCTGTGTGTAGTGTGAATAGTTTGTGTGTAGTGTGTGTGTGAGGTGTGTGTAGTGTCTATAGTTTGTGTGTAGTGTGTGAGGTGTGTGTAGTGTATATAGTGTGAATAGTTTGTGTGTAGTGTGTGTGAGGTGTGCGTAGTGTGAATAGTTTGTGTGTAGTGTGTGTGAGGTGTGTGTAGTGTGTATAGTTTGTGTGTAGTGTGTGTGAGGTGTGCGTAGTGTGAATAGTTTGTGTGTAGTGTGTGTGAGGTGTGCGTAGTGTGTATTGTTTGTGTGTAGTGTGTGTGAGGTGTGTGTAGTGTGTATAGTTTGTGTGTAGTGTGTGTGAGGTGTGTGTAGTGTATATAGTGTGTATAGTATGTGTGTAGTGTGTGTGTGAGGTGTGTGTAGTGTGAATAATTTGTGTGTAGTGTGTGTGTGAGGTGTGTGTAGTGTCTATAGTTTGTGTGTAGTGTGTGTGAGGTGTGTGTAGTGTATATAGTGTGTATAGTTTGTGTGTAGTGTGTGTGAGGTGTGTGTGTAGTGTATATAGTGTGTATAGTTTGTGTGTAGTGTGTGTGAGGTGTGTGTAGTGTATATAGTGTGTATAGTTTGTGTGTAGTGTGTGTGAGGTGTGTGTAGTGTGAATACTTTGTGTGTAGTGTGTGTGAGGTGTGTGTAGTGTATATAGTGTGTATAGTTTGTGTGTAGTGTGTGTGAGGTGTGTGTAGTGTGAATATTTTTTGTGTAGTGTGTGTAGTGTGAATAGTTTGTGTGTAGTGTGTGTGAGGTGTGTGTAGTGTGTATAGTTTGTGTGTAGTGTGTGTGTGTGTGTGTGTGTGTGTGTGTGTGTGTTCAGTGTATATATCTACCCACCTGTGTCTCGGGGATGATCGGTCCATTCTCGGGTGCAGATCTGAAGAAGGTAGAAAGGGGCGTGGTCACGATGAGTGGGCTGGGCCTGACAAATCCGCTCAGGTCACAGCTGGGAATGTCGTTCTGCTCCTTCTTGAGCACCAGCGTGTCCATCACGTAAAACACGTTCCATGGCAACCACACGGTGCGCTGCTGAGGCAGGAACGGAGCGCGCTCAAAACTCAGGGTCAGAGACGCACCGCCATTGGCCAGAATATCAAACCTGACACGCAAAGGGAGAAGCTGATTGGCTGAGGGACAAAACATACACCACAGTGTACAAGCAGGAGGAGCTCAGGAGCCGAGTGTGCGGTATTTCTGCTGAAAATATTTTTTTCCTGATGAGGGATTCGTTTTTCTCTGAATAAATTTATTTTAATTAAAGGTTGGGTTTTTCTCATTTTTTTCAGTGTGAGACGAAGCGACTTCACCAAAAGGTGGATTTGTTCTAACCATTTTTACAAATCTTTACAAGGGCTGGGCTAATAATTCTGGAGGGCGCTGTGTATATGAGTACAATAATCAATTAAAATAAGAAAGGAAAGAGAAAGACAGGATGCAATAAGGGAAGGAAAGAAAAAAAGTAAAGAGAAAAAATAAAATGCATATAAAAATAAGTGAAGAAATTATGAAATAAGAAGCTGAAAGGAAGAAAGAAAGAAAGAAAGAAAGAAAGAAAGAAAGAAAGAAAGAAAGAAAGAAAGAAAGAAAGAAACTGAAAAATGACAAAAGATAAAGAACCAAATAAATAAATAGAGAGAAAACAAATAAAAGAAAATAAAGAAAGGGTTACTGAGAGAAAACCGAAAGCAAAACAGGAAACAAAGAGAATAAAGAGAAAAGAAGAGAAAAAGACAGGCATACCCTGCTTAAATAAATAAATACATAAATAAAAGCATAAAAGATAAATAAGTAAAAATACAGAAAGCAAGCAAGAAAATGAACCAAAGTTTCCACACAAGCACAATCATCAATATTTAATTATTTAATTACAATTAATAAATTATTAAAAAGCAAAAAAAAAAAAAACCTGCACGCTTATAATTACACACACACACACACACACACACACACACACACACACACGGCGGCACAGTGGTGTAGTGGTTAGCGCTGTCGCCTCACAGCAAGAAGGTCCTGGGTTCAAGCCCCGTGGCCGGCGAGGGCCTTTCTGTGTGGAGTTTGCATGTTCTCCCCGTGTCCGCGTGGGTTTCCTCCGGGTGCTCCGGTTTCCCCCACAGTCCAAAGACATGCAGGTTAGGTTAACTGGTGACTCTAAATTGAGCGTAGGTGTGAATGTGAGTGTGAATGGTTGTCTGTGTCTATGTGTCAGCCCTGTGATGACCTGGCGACTTGTCCAGGGTGTACCCCGCCTTTCACCCGTAGTCAGCTGGGATAGGCTCCAGCTCGCCTGCGACCCTGTAGAAGGATAAAGCGGCTACAGATAATGAGATGAGATGACACACACACACACACATTATCAGGCTGTGATGGTGGGATGAAAGATAAACGACGAATGTGAGTGTTTTCAGCTCTTTCACTTCCTGTGATGATTTTAGCGAAAGTATCCGGACTCGTCTCTCCTGCTCTTCCTCATCGCTGATCTCCTGTAACTAAAAATATGCTCCAGGTTTAAATCATCAGTCCCAGGGTTTGCGTCTGGACTTTTTTTTTTTTCAATGCTTAATGAAAATTTGAGGAAAACATTTGTCAGCGTGCGAGCTGCAGCCGGAGGAGACAGACCGGACGAGGCCTAATTTCCATATCAGACAGCGAGAGGATGAACCGCGGTGAGAACGTGGCTAAAGAACCCCTAAAGGTCGGATTCAATGCATTAAAATAATTAAATATTTGAATAATAAATTGTTGAATATGTTTTTAACACCGGAGAAATTTCTAAAAATGGTCTCGGAACATCTCTACACCTTTCACCTCATTAACCATGCAAAGAGCTATGAATATTCATAAATATGCTAATTAGGAATAGAACCTGCATGCCCCAGGTAATTAAAGTTAACTAAAATTAAAACTAGAAACAAATGTTCATAAATCAATGCATGAAAAAAAAAACTATAAAAAGATCTTTGATACAAAAAAAAATTGGTAAATAAAAATTTTAAAACATTATTAAATGTACACTCACTGGCCACTTTATTAGGAACACCCTGTACAGCTGTTTGATGCGGTTCTCGAATCAGCCGATCCCCTGACGCATAAACTCACGCAGATACAAATCAAGAGCTTCAGCTAATTAATACTCACAATGTTCAAACATCAGAACGGGAAACATTGTGATCTCACAGTGAAGTGTGACTTTCTTTCTTTCTTTCGCTGTGGTATGGGTGTTGGTTTGAGCCAGATGGAGCGTGAAGGTTTGAGTATTTCAGAAACTGCTGATCTCCTCCTGGGGTTTTCACACACAGCAGTCTCTAGAGTTCACGCAGAATGGCGCGAAAAACAAAAAACATCGAGCGAGTGAGTGAGCGACAGTTCTGTGGGTGGAAAAAACAAACGCCTTGTTGATAAGAGAGGGTCAGAGGGAAATGGACAGATTGGTTTGAACTTTTTTGCCAGGAAGGATACAGTAACTCATATAATCACTCTTTATAACCGTAGTGAGCAGAAAAGCATCTCAGCAGAAAAGCAACAGCAGACGAACACAGTGGGTTTCACTCCGGCAGCCAAGAACAGGGATCTTAGAATCAACAAGAAGTTCCTATTAAAGTGGCTGGTGAGTGTATACTATAACATGAAATGCAATTTTTGGAAAACAGCTTTACCTCTGACTGTTACAAAGTGCTGGCACTGGAGACTCCTTCCATAAATGCTACGTAAACAGATGACGCATGATTACACCCGGGTTTTTTTTAATCCATTAAAGTGGAGCGTTACTGTTGATCTGAATGAGCTGTTACTATAGAAACGAAAACTCTACTGTACTGTACCTCCACTTTATCACTGCTTCCTCCATAGCTTCCAGCACCCTATCAGCCCTTCCATACCCCACCTCCTTTTCCTCTCTGTCTCTTCAATTAGCCATGAACACTCTCCTCGCTTCACTTTCCTCATCCATGGACCTCCTCTCGTGTCTAATCCTGGTAAGTCTTCTCCTCCTGTTCCTTGGCTTTCAGCCATGAAAGAACTAAAGAGTAGCTGAGAGAAAGTGGAGGAACTAACACCTTGATACTGATCTCCTCTCACGCCACTTTTCCTGTCCAAGTTCTTATCCAGTGTGACAGCTACTAAGGCCTTCTTCGACAAGTGAGATCTAGAAGCTTTATGGGGAAGCCATGGTCTAATGATTAGAGAAGCAGCTTTGGGACCAAAAGTTGCTGGTTTGATTCCCTGGACCAGCAGGAATGGCTGAAGTGCCCTTGAGCAAGGCTCCTAACCCCAACTGCTCCCCAGGCTGCTCTGGGTATGTTGTATGTTGCTCTGGATAAGAGAGTCTGCTAAATGCCTATAATGTAGAAGCTCTGGCACAAGATCATCACAGGCTCCACATCAACAACACCTTTTCTTCAGTTCTTAACCCACTGCCTCTTCGATCGTTGATGAGAAGCTTGATAGTTCTTCACTCCTACTTCATGTTCAGGATTCCCCTCCTCTTTCATTGGCACATTTTTCTCTTCTATCAACAGAAGAGATCCTGGAGACTAGCCTGTCCTGCAATCCCTGCTGGAGCCTTTCCTTTCCACAATGCTCCAGACCATCTCAAAAGACCTCCTCCACTTTATCTCCCCCATCTGCTTATGTACCAACTGCATTCAAGACAGCAAGGGTCATTGCCATGGAGAAGCAATGCACTCTGGATATCTCAAACTTCATTTAACGATTGACTGGTATCACTTCTCTCTTTTCTTCTGAAAATCCCTGAATGCACAGTTTACAATCAACAATCTTTCTATCTCACCCAGAATAACCTCCAAGATCTGAACCAACCTGGCTTCAAAGAGGAACATTCCACACAAAATGCCCTTGTGGTCATCACGAAGAAGCTCCATGCTGCTCGATCAGCCCTCATCCTCCTTGATCTTTCAGTAGCCTTCGGATGAATCTCTTGTCCATCCTCAGGAGTCTTGGAATTCTTGACACAGCATGGAAATGATTTGCTTCTAATCTGGAGGGATGGTCATGTCAGGTAACATGGAGTGGATCTACATACAGATTCTCCACTGGTGTCCCACAAGGCTCATTTCTGGGTCCTCTTCTCTTTTCCCTCTATACCCACTCTCTCAGTCAGCTCATATACACATGTTTTCATTCCACTGCTATGCTGATGATGCTCAACATATCCTCTCTCTCTCCTTTACTCCCTCAGACACCGACTCAGATCTCAGCATGCCTGGAGGCCTTCATCTAAAATTTAATCCCAGCGAAATTGAGTTGCTGTCCATCCATGGAGATGCATCCGCAAGTCAAGATCTTGTGGTCTCCCTGGACAACTCTTAGATCTCACCGTCTGTCACTGCATGTGACCTCGGGATAACCATGGACTATCCTTGCCTCATATCGTTAAATAGACTCACTCATTCAGGTTTCTCAGGAGGAGGTGGATCCAGTTATTTCTATCCACTCAGGTCTGATACGATTTGTCCCTGACAGGTCTGCCTCTACACACCATCCAACTGATCCAGAATGTAGCTGCATGACATGGTTTCAACCTCCCCATGTGCTCCCACACCACCCCATTGCTATGCTCCCTCCACTGGCTTCCTCCAACTGTCCACAGCAGATTTCAAACACTAAAACAGATCAGCACCCATCAACCTTAAAGCACTCATCACACCCTGCTTTGCATCACGATCCCTCACCACAACCCACCATCTCTCAGGGTACAAGGAACACCTGCATCAAGACACTTCTCTGTCCTGGAACCCAGGTGGTGGAATGAACTTCCCCTGGCTGTCCACTGGGCTGAGTCACTTCCTGTCTTCTTGGATTTCTCACACTGTCCTAACATCCCCGACTGGGGTTTTAGACCAATGGTACTCTTAGTCCCTGTGAAGATGTGCTCTTGATGTGTTTGTGAGACTCGGTCTGGATGAGTACGTCTGCCAAATGCCATAAATGGTAAATGTCGCTCTGTGTTAGCATGTAGCTCTGTGGCTAATTACTTGGTAATGAACAGCACTCTGAGAAGATGAAGTGAACAGGAAATTCAGAGAGGAGTGGATTTTAATAACGAAGCAGCAACTGGAGGAAGATGGTGTATAAATGATGAAATGAAGACAGATGTTGGAGATGGGCTCAGGTGACTACACACACACACACACACACACACACACACATTCCTGTTACTCTCGGCCAGTTTTTCGTTGATGAGCTCCTGCAGTGGATGCTGAGTGGGATAATTCTCTCTCTCTCTCTCTCTCTCTCTCTCTCAGAGAAACAGACAGACAGACAGGCAGACAGACCTAGAGATCCCCCCCACCCACTTTGTTTGTGTCTTTCTCTTTCTTTGTCTGTCTCTCTGCCCCACTGACAGACTGTCTTTCTCTCTCGAGGTCTATCTGTGTATTTCTCTCTCTCACTCTGTCCACACAACTGTCTGTCTCTTGCTCACTGTCTCTCTTTTTCTCATTTTCTCTCTCTCTGTCTGTCTGTCTGTGTCTGTCTCGCTTTCTTTCTCACACTCTCTGTCTCACTTTCTCTCTCTTGCTCTTTGTATGTCTCTCTCTTTCTATTTCTCTCTCTCTCGCTCTGTATGTCTCTCTCTCTCTGCCTCTCTCTCTTTCTTTTTGTCTCTCTCTGTCTCACTTTCTCTCTCTCTCTCCATCTTTCTACCTGTAGCCCTCTTAACATCCTCTCTTCTGCAATCTGAGTCTCATCCTCTCCCTCACTTTTATATTCTCTATTACACCTCTCTCTCTCTCTCTCTCTCTCTCACACACGTGCATGTGTTAAACTGAGTGAATGTTAAAGAGTCAGACCCAGCAAGCCACTATTAGCATGAGATGATCTTCACACACACACACACACACACACACACACACACACACACACACACACACACATCTGCATACATAAACAGCAGGCTCTCAGCATGAACAGAGACATCCATAATGTGTTACATGACATTGTGACATTTACTCCATTATTCAGGACTGCAAAGAACACGCACAATACATACAGTTCGAGTGTGTGTGTGTGTGTGTGTGTGTGTGTGTGTGTGTGTGTGTGAGTGTAACACCTACATGCCGTCCTGCCGGGTGATGGTGTATCCATGTTCAGGGAAGTGTATGAAGGAGACGTTCACTCCGATCAGCGGCGTTCCGTCTGCAGTGAGCACCTGACCTCGGATTATAGAGACCAGACTGTACACACACACACACACACACACACACACGGTTAACATGATTTGTTGTGTAACTTTGTCCTTAATACACATTTGTCTGTCTCTCTCTCTCCTTTCTTTACCTCTCAGGCACCATGTCTTTCTTCCATTTCCACTGTGTGTGTGTGCGTGTGCGTGTGTGTGTGTGTGTGCGTGTGTGAGGTAAACAGTGTGTAATGTGTGACAGCAGATATAACTCAGGGCTCGTTTACTTTGTGAGCGCTCATAAAACAAAAGCACTGAAGTATCAGAGCATTATGTCCAATAATCCTTTAATTTGTGTCTCTCTGTCTGTCTCTCTCTCTCTGCTGGTCTGTCTGTCTGATTTTCTGTCTGTCTGTCTCTCTTTCTCTCTGTCTGTCTGTCTCTGTAGGTCAGTCTGTCTCTCTGATTTTAAGTCTGTCTGTCTCTCTCAATCAAATTAAAGTTAAAAGGTGCAATAAAATGTGATATAAAAACACGCATAAACAATGCGGAAACACACACACACACACACACAGCAGGGGTTTGCAGGAGGAAATGTAAATAAAGTGTGTGTGTGTGTGTGTGTGTGTGTGTGTGTGTGTGTGTGTGTGTGTGTTTCCGCATTTCCACTGAAAGACACTGATAATTCTCACACAGCTTTCTCTTGACACTAGCGACTTGCCTCGCCTCATCTCATCGTGTGTGTGAGGCGTCTGATAAAAATTTACTGTTTAATAATAACATCCACACACTGTGAAAAAATCTGACGCCCATAAAATCCCAGGATTTAGAGTTTAATCTAACATCCGGAGTTCGTTATTTATCAACTCGTCTCACACACACACACACACACACACACACACACGCTTCTGGAGAGAGATTAATCAAGTTAATGATGGAATTTCCAAACACACACAAAAAAACAGCAGTAATGAGGAATTTTCACACCATCGCTGCTTTTATAAATCACCCTGTTAAAGGAAAGATCTTTACCATATATGGTGATTTGGGGTGTTTCTTTACACAAATCAGAGCGGCCCTGGACGGCTCGAGCATTTTGATAGTTTACTATGTGTGGGATTTCTGACTGTACACTGTGTGCAGCTGTGTGCGTGTGCACGTGTGAGAGAAATACCAGTCTTCTCACGTGCACTTTAACATTCCAATGGTCTCATTCTAAAGTTCTAAAATTCCAAGTTCTATAATTCTAACATTTTAATGCTTTGAAGTTCTAAAACTTTAAATATCCTACATTCATTCTCATAATCTAAAGTTAAATAAAGTAGAATTCCAAGTTTTAAAATTCTAACATTTTAACATTTCAAAGTGCTAAAACTTTAAAATTCTAATATACCTAAATTCTAAAGTTCTAAAATTGCAAGTTCTATAATTCTAGCATTTAACACTTTGAAGTTCTAAAACTTTGAACATCCCAATGTTCTAGTTCTAACATTTAAATGTTTTAAAGTTCTAAAACTTTAAACTAACATTCCAAAGTTCTAAAATTCTAAGTTTCAACAGTCCTAAATTGTAAAGTTGCAAATTTTAAAAAGCTTGATGTTCTAAAGTTCTACAATTAAGTTCTAAAATTCTAACATTTTAACGTTTAAAAGTTCTAAAGCTTTAAACTTTTAACATTCCAATGTTCTAGTGTTATACAATTCTATCATTTTAACATTTTAAAGTTTTAAAATTTTAAACTTCTCACATTCTAAAATTCTGAGGTTTGAAAATTCAAAACATTGTGTTTTAAAATACTAAGTGTTATAATTCTAAGATTTTAATTTGTACAATACAGTTCTAATGTTCTAGAGTTCTAGAACTCTAAAGGTCTAATGTTCTAGAATTTGAAAGTTGTATGTTACATTTTGCTCTGTTTGTTTTTTATGTGTCTCATTGTTGCTTTGAAGTGACAAAAATGTTCTCACCAATAAATCAATATATTTTTGGCTTTATAGAGCCTCTCCAGAGACATATGCCCCCCAACCCCCCACCACAAACACACACACAAACACACACACACAGCGACTGCTTATCAAATGTTCACTTCCTTTAATAAAAACCTCACATGAACGTGGAGGATCAGACACCGTTGCTATGGCAACACTTGTGGTGTACTTGTTGAATGCAAAACAACTAGCAATTGTTTTAATTTCATCAAAAAATTATTTTGAATTTAGAAATTCCCAACTGTGCTTACCCCCCTACATAATTACCCTAACGAGCTTAACAAGCATGCCACGTCCTTAACAGTGCAACCTTGTCTTTGTTGCTATGGTAACACAGCAATATGGTGGAGATTTCACTATTTTCACTCTTTCAAGGCTAGGGCATGAGAGGAAGTCTGCTGAGAATGTCCAAACACACACACACCTCTTATTGAATGGGTTCTCGCCCGTGATGATGTGCGTGCCCTCTGGCCCGAGCAGGAAGCTGATTCGCTGGTAGAAGGACTGCGCTGCCTGCTGTGGAGAAGCTGATTGGCTGTGGGTGATGATGTCAGCAGGGTCGGGGGAGCCACGGCAGAATGACTGTGACACACATGTGGTCTGGAGACAACAGTCCGGGTCCATGCAGTCCGCTAGGCCGTCTATGCACACATGCCCACACACACACACACACACACACACACACACACACACACACACACACAAAGTATAACAGAGTAAATGCTTTGTACCGTAGATAGCAATACTTAACAGACTCCTAACTAGAATACATCATTTTATTGTGCTTGTGTGTGTGTGTGTCAGGGAGAGACACACGAGCATAACTTAGCGTTCATCACATTTTACTTTATGTTCCTGAATTATTAAAATTCTGCTCATAAGTTGCCCCATTTCTGTTTATCATGTGAAAAGAAGTGGATGTTTTTTAAAATGTGCACAAAGAATGTTAAATAAAACATGCTAAAATGTTACACCAATATTTTGTGATAAAAAATTTATTTTAAAAATGTATTTTCAGTTAAGAAAGAAAAACAAAACAGAAAATGAGCTGTAAAATGAGGTGCATTTTTGAAAAGCTTGATCCAAGTTTTCTTTGTTTTGTTCCGTGAGTAAAGAAAAAGAACCAAAAAAAAATCTCTTCCTGGCCTCTCTCCGGGTTTTCTGTACCCCAGTGTGTTCGCGCAGGGGAGCGAGAACAGAAAGCCTTCGAGTTCTCGATCACTAGGGAAAATTCTACAAAAGTAGTGCCTTAGGAAGCAGTGAGTTTCATTTCATTTGAGACGTGACCCCAGGGGGAGTGGGGAAAGCGAGCACTAAGTGGGACAGCCTTAAACAGCGCACTATGCCTTATTCCCTCTGTCACACTTTTTCATTCTCTCTCTATCACACACACATGGAGGAAACAGCTGCTTAATGCTTTTTGTGGATCTGAGATGTTCCATCCTGCAGGTAGGAGCATAAACCTCCGCCATCCGTCACACTTAGTTTATAAAAAGCCCTGCACACATATGGTGCCCCGCCGCTGGGGAATTGTAAAATAAAACACACACACAGACACGGTAACCCTGATCAGTAGGAAACTAATTCTTTTTCTCCCTCCCGGGCTGTGTCCCGATCCCACAGACTGAGTGTCTCGCTGTTTGTTTTGCTCCGTCAGTCATCTGGTCCATCCTGAATCGTCAAAACCTCTTCGTGTGCGTCCTGGCCCTGTTTTTACATCTTCAACCCGTCCAAAATCAACACCAAACTCTTCTTCTGTGTGTGTGTGTGTGTGTGTGTGTGTGTGTGTGTGTGTGTGTGTGTGTGTGTGTGTGTGAGATAGAGAGCGGATACCCTGACAGATGTGTGTACACTTCTTAGGGAGCAATGTTTATTATGACATTCCTGGATTCCTGAAAAGTGTGCTTTTGTACTCATCTAAAACAAAGATGTGATACGGAGCAAAGAAAAGACATCCAAATTCTAATTAAGGATTAACAACAGGATGATGTCCAAAAGCGTTCCGAACCACGCAGCGAAGCGACACTGGCACAGTAAACTCCCCCTGCCTCCCCTCCCTCAGGTCCAAGTCCAAGATGGAGGGTATAAACTGTCATGTTGGCCCTAAAACAGGAAGGAAGGCTGCTTAATAGGGAGCCTACGGGCCCTGGAGAGCAGGAATGGGACACGAGTCCAGATCAGAGTTTAATCCTGATCCAGGGGCGTGTGCCAACCTCAGCCCTGAGCGACAGACACGTTTGTTTTCTTCACTAAACACAGGGAAACACACACACACACACACTCTCTCTCTTTAGGGTTTTTGTGTCTTTTATGGCAGTGGCTTTCCTGAACGCCTGTTGGACTGCAAGGCATGGCGTCTCTCCCAGAACGAGTGTAATGAAGGATAGAGAGAGATAGAAAGTCAGTGTGAAGGAGAAAGAAAAATCTAAAGGAAGTTGTTTTGACAGAGAGAGAAAGAGAGAGAGAGAATACAGTCTTGTGGAATAAAAACAAATATCGACAGAAAGAGAAAAAATAAGGAATGTGGAGAAAGAAAAAAGCAGGAGGATGTGAGACAAAAATACAGAAAGCAAAGAATGATGGATTGTGGTCAAGGATGCAAGGACAAGGAATGAGACAAAAAAATAAAAAAGAGAAAGGATACTGAGAGAATGAGAAAGTGATAGATAGATAGATAGATAGATAGATAGATAGATAGATAGATAGATAGATAGATAGATAGATAGATAGATAGATAGATAGATAGATAGATAGATAGATAGACTTTTAAAGGAAGTTGTTAAGACAGATGGATATAGAGAAAGATAAATCCTGTGAACAAATGATGAGGGAGAGAAAAATGGAAAGAGAGATGCTGGGAGAATAAACACAGATGGATGGAATACTGTAGAGTATGGAAAGATAAGGAAGAAAAAGGGAGTGTAATGAAGGATGGACAGAGAGAGAGAATAAAAGACAAGGAGAGAAGATGAAAGAAGACTGTGAAGAAAAGATGACAGAGAAAAAGAGAAAGAGTGATACCAGGAAATAAAGACAAAGACAGAGCAAGAAAGAGAAAAAATAATGAGGGATGAGGAGAGAGAGAGAGAGAGAGAGAGAGAGAGAGAGAGAAACAGAGAGAGGGAGGAAGTGAGAGAAAAGAACAACGAGAAATAAGGGTTGAAGTTTGTCAAGAAAGAACAAAGAGAGTGTAATGAACCATGGAGGGAGTGAGAGAGGAAAGAGAAGAAAAAGTACAGAGAGAAGATATGATGTAATACCAGAGAAAATAAAGAATGAGGGATGTGTGGAATGAGGAGAGAGGAGATGGAGAGAAAAAAGGGAGAGAAAGACAAAAGTAAGACAGACTATGAGAGAGAAGGAATACTGCAAAGAAGAGAAGACAAGAATGAACAAGAACAAGAGAAGACAATGTAGACAAGTTGAGAGAGAGAGAGAGAGAGAGAGAGAGAGAGAGAGAGAATTAATAGTGTAAAGAATATTGTGTAATGAAGGATGGAGGGAATGAGAAAGTAAGAATGCAAGACAGCCAGAAAGATAGAATACTGTAATGAAGAGTGTAATGAAGGGGAGAGAGAGAGAGAGAGAGAGAGAGAGAGAGAGAAGCAGTAACAACAGAAATAAAGAAAAAAAAGAGTGAGACAAAACAAAGAGAAAAAGAGATTAAAACACAAGAAGAAAGAAAGAAAGAAAGAAAGAAAGAAAGAAAGAAAGAAAGAAAGAAAAAAGAAAGAAAGAAAGAAAACCAATTGTAATGATTATTAATGGATAGAGTGAAAGAAAAGAAAAAGCAAGAGAAAAGAAAAGAAACAAAGTGAGAGGATGGAAAGAAAGGAACAGAGCAAATGAGAGTGAAGAAAGGAAGAAAAAAGTTAAAACAAAAGGGAAGAGGAAGAAAAAGAAAATAAAGAAAAAGAAAGTGAAAGAGAGACAGAAGAAAATAAAAAGAGTGAGAGGAAAGAAAAAGAAAATCAAAGAGAAAGTGAGATGAAGAAAAGAGAAACAGAAAAGTTAAAATAAGAAGGAAGAGAAAGATAAAGGATGAAAATGAAAGGGACAGATAATGAAAGTGAGATGGAAGAAAGAGGAAGAAAGGAGCGAGAGGAACGAAAGAGAGAAAAACAAAAACTGAGAGGAAGGAAAATGAAAGTTAAAGGAGAACTGAAGGCAAATTTTTTTATTATCAAAATTCTCTCATGTTATTAAATATAGGAATGCATGTTTGATCGCGGGGCGGCACGGTGGTGTAGTGGTTAGCGCTGTCGCCTCACAGCAAGAAGGTCCTGGGTTCGAGCCCCGTGGCCGGCGAGGGCCTTTCTGTGTGGAGTTTGCATGTTCTCCCCGTGTCCGCGTGGGTTTCCTCCGGGTGCTCCGGTTTCCCCCACAGTCCAAAGACATGCAGGTTAGGTTAACTGGTGACTCTAAATTGAGCGTAGGTGTGAATGTGAGTGTGAATGGTTGTCTGTGTCTATGTGTCAGCCCTGTGATGACCTGGAGACTTGTCCAGGGTGTACCCCGCCTTTCGCCCGTAGTCAGCTGGGATAGGCTCCAGCTCGCCTGCGACCCTGTAGAACAGGATAAAGCGGCTACAGATAATGAGATGAGATGAGATGAGATGTTTGATAGCTATTTTGTTGCTGCTATAGCAAGTTATGAGTGTTTGAAATATGCTCTGTAATATATCAGTCCATATGTCAAAGCAGTGGCCATAAACGAGATTCGTTGAGACGTGTGCAAGACATCGTAGGACGGAAGTAAAACGTACAGCGCAAATCAAAGTCACCAACATCTGCCAACATTCCCTGTGTCTGAAATCACTCACTCGTTCACTACTCCCTACTCCCTATATAGGGAATTACTATATAGAGGACTATACAGTGAGCTCATTGGTAAAATGAAAAAACGCTTTCGGACACTAATCCGTCGCGCTGGTATTTACGTCATTACTGTCGCACAATTAAAACGTGCCAGATCAGTCGGCTGGTGGGTTTCAAAATAATAAACACATGCGTGTGTTTTTGTGATAAATCCATATTATACTGAGCGCATTTCACACAATCAATACAAAGTACCTGCAGCTTTCAGTTCTTTTTTTTAAATCAAGGCTGAATACTTTCTTCTTTGCCGCTGCCTTTTATTAAATCAAATTTGAGACTTTTAATTTTATTTCTTTCAGCGTGACCGCAAAAAGATGCGCGCGCCCTCTTTTGAATGCTGATGTAATCAAGCCGGAAGTTTTGTTTGTTTTGATAGCAATCAGAAAAGTTTGAAAAAAGTCGGCAGTAATCGTCATTTAAACTCGTTTTTGTGCAATATTTAATTTAGAAAACAGTTTTCAAAATGGCAGCACTGACACCTGGCTGACACTTCTTCACGTTTCGAAGTCTCACACAAGTCTCGTGAAGATCGCGCGGATAAGCGACGCCTGCCGTGGACCAAACGAACTAAATTCAACACAGCTAAAAACCGAATAGGCCGGTAAGTATAATATTTAACTGCAATTAGTTGCCAATACGAGTCATGATATAACGTTACTAAAACCGAAAACGTCACTGAATAACACGTTAATTAAGAAATAAAGCAAGTTTAAAAATGACTTCAGTTCCCCTTTAAATACATGGGGAAGAGAAAGATACAGAAAGAGAGAAAGTGAGAGAAAAAGAGAAAAAGAAAGGTAAGCTGAATAAAAAAACAAAAAAGAATGAGAGAGACAGAAAGAGAGAGAGAGAGAGAAGGTGGGGGAGAGAGAGGGCGAGAGAGATAGAGAGAGAGAGAAAGGCAGAGAGAGAGAAGGTGGGGGAGAGAGACAGAAAGAGAGAGAAGGTGGGGGAGAGAGAGAGGCAGAGAGACGGAGATAGAGAGAGGCAGAGAGAGAGAGAAGGTGGGGAGAGAGAGAGAGAAGGTGGGCAGAGAGAGAGAGAAGGTGGGGAGAGAGAGGCAGAAAGACAGGGAGAGAGAGAAGGTGGGGAGAGAGAGAGAGAAGGTGGGGAGAGAGAGAGAGAAGGTGGGGAGAGAGAGAGAGAAGGTGGGGAGAGAGAGGCAGAAAGACAGAGAGAGAGAGGCAGAGAGAGAGAGAGAGAGATCATCACTGTGTTTCTTTGTAGTCTCTCTCACGCTCGTCTCAGAAGTGGAACAATGATAAATGAGGTAAGGCGTGGTCATGTGACCCACTGAAGATAACCAAAGAATGTAAATTTCGTTAGGAAGGTGTTTCTTTTTTGTAAACAGCTCATCTTCAACACTTTGTGAACTTTAATAAACACCTGAGCTCAGTGTTTCAGCAGGATGATAATAAATGACTCTCTGTCCCTCAGCAGGTTCTGGAGCTGGAGCTACTGGACGATGCAGTGACTCCTGTTCTACCTTCTGTTCCACCTGCATCTGTGTGTCAGATTGTGGAGAAGTTTCCAGAAGGTTCTCGAACATTAAACACTGATCATTGAGCTGAGTCTTTACTGAATATTGTAATTAAACCACAAGTATAGTGTTGGTGGTTGAGTGCCGGCGTGTACGATGGCGTTTGAGAGTGCCGGCGTGTATGATGGCTTTTGAGAGCGCCGGCATGTACAATGGTGTTTGAGAATGTTGCCGTGTACGATGATGTTTGAGAGTGCCGGCGTGTATGATGAGGTTTGAAAGTGCCGGAGTGCACGATGGTGTTTGAGAATGTTGGCATGTACGATGGTGTTTGAGAGTGCCGGCGTGTATGATGGTGTTTGAGAGCGCCAGCGTGTATGATGGTGTTTGAGAGCGCCAGCGTGTATGATGGTGTTTGAGAGTGCCGGTGTGTACGATGGTGTTTGAGAGTGCCGGCGTGTATGATGGTGTTTGAGAGCGCCGGCGTGTATGATGGTGTGTGAGAGTGCAGCGTGAATGATGGTGTTTGAGAGTGCTGGTGTGTACGATGGTGTTTGAGAGCGCCGGCGTGTACGATGGTGTTTGAGAGTGCCGGCGTGTATGATGGTGTTTGAGAGTGCCGGCATGCACAATGGTGTTTGAGAGCACCGGCGTGTATGATGGTGTTTGAGAGTGCCGGCGTATACGATGGTGTTTGAGAGTGCCAGCGTGTACGATGGTGTTTGAGAGTGTCGGCGTATATGATGGTGTTTGAGAGTGCTGGCGTGTACGATGGTGTTTGAGAGTGCCGGCGTGTACGATGGTGTTTGAGAGCGCCGGCGTGTATGATGGTGTGTGAAAGTGCAGCGTGTATGATGGTGTTTGAGAGTGCTGGTGTGTACGATGGTTTTGAGAGTGCCGGCGTGTATGATGGCATTTGAGAGTGCCGCCATGTATGATTGTGTTTGAGAGCGCCGGCGTGTACGATGGTGTTTGAGAGTGCCGGCGTGTACGATGGTGTTTGAGAGTGCCGGCGTGTAAGATGGTGATTGAGAGTGCCGCGTGTACGATGGTGTTTGAGAGTGCCGGCCTGTACGATGGCGTGTGAGAGCGCCAGCGTGTACGATGGTGTTTGAGAGTGCCGGCGTGTATGATGGTGTTTGAGGGTGCCGGCGTGTATGATGGTGTTTGAGAGTGCTGGTGTGTACGATGGTGTTCGAGAGTGCCGGGGTGTACGATGGTGTTTGAGAGCGCCGGAGTGTACGATGGTGTTTGAGAGCGCCGGCGTGTACGATGGTGTTTGAGAGCGCCGGTGTGTATGATGGTGTTTGAGAGCGCCGGCGTGTAAGATGGTGATTGAGAGTGCCGGCGTGTACGATGGTGTTTGAGAGTGCCGGCGTGTACGATGGTGTTTGAGAGTGCCGGCGTGTAAGATGGTGATTGAGAGTGCCGGCGTGTACGATGGTGTTTGAGAGTGCCGGCCTGTACGATGGCGTGTGAGAGCGCCGGCGTGTACGATGGTGTTTGAGAGTGCCGGCGTGTATGATGGTGTTTGAGGGTGCCGGCGTGTATGATGGTGATTGAGAGTGCCGGGGTGTACGATGGTGTTTGAGAGCGCCGGTGTGTACGATGGTGTTTGAGAGTGCCGGTGTGTACGATGGTGTTTGAGAGCACCGGCGTGTACGATGGTGTTTGAGAGCGCCGGCGTGTAAGATGGTGATTGAGAGTGCCGGCGTGTACGATGGTGTTTGAGAGTGCCGGCGTGTACGATGGCGTGTGAGAGCGCCGGCGTGTACGATGGTGTTTGAGAGTGCCGGCGTGTATGATGGTGTTTGAGGGTGCCGGCATGTATGATGGTGTTTGAGAGTGCTGGTGTGTACGATGGTGTTCGAGAGTGCCTGGGTGTACGATGGTGTTGGAGAGAGCCGGCGTGTACGATGGTGTTTGAGGGTGCCGGCGTGTATGATGGTGTTTGAGAGCGCCGGTGTGTACGATGGTGTTTGAGAGCGCCGGTGTGTATGATGGTGTTTGAGAGCGCCGGCGTGTACGATGGTGTTTGAGAGCGCCGGCGTGTATGATGGTGTTTGAGATCGCTGGCGTGTAAGATGGTGATTGAGAGTGCCGGCGTGTACGATGGTGTTTGAGAGTGCCGGCGTGTACGATGGCGTGTGAGAGCAACGGCGTGTACGATGGTGTTTGAGAGTGCCGGCGTGTATGATGGTGTTTGAGGGTGCCGGCGTGTATGATGGTGTTTGAGAGTGCTGGTGTGTACGATGGTGTTCGAGAGTGCCGGGGTGTACGTTGGTGTTTGAGAGAGCCGGCGTGTATGATGGTGTTTGAGAGTGCCGGCGTGTACAATGGCGTGTGAGAGTGCCGGCGTGTACGATAGCGTTTCAGAGTGCCGGCATGTACGATGGTGTTTGAGAGTGCTGGCGTGTACGATGGTGTTTGAGAGTGCCAGCATGTACGATGGTGTTTGAGAGTGCCAGCATGTATGATGGTGTTTGAGAGTGCTGGCGTGTACGATGGTGTTTGAGAGTGCCAGCGTGTATGATGGTGTTTGAGAATGTTGGCGTGTACGATGGTGTTTGAGAATGTTGGCGTGTACGATGGTGTTTGAGAATGTTGGCGTGTACGATGGTGTTTGAGAATGTTGGCGTGTACGATGGTGTTTGAGAGTGTTGGAGTGTATGATGATGTTTGAGAGCGTTGGGGTATAATTTTGGTGTTAGATAAAATGTTGGTGTTTGGTGGTAAGTGTTACTTTGGGACAATGCATGTTTGTGTTTGACAGTAAACTTTACTCTTTGATGTTGAAGTGTTGGTGGTTGATGGTAAAATGTATGTCTTTTATGGTGGATGTTGTTTGATAGCAATTTTTGGGCTTTGACAGGAAATTTTTGTGTCTGATGGTAAATGCTACTGTTTGATGGGGACTGTTAGTGATTAATTTTGGTGTTTGATGATACAGGCGGGCGGCACGGTGGTGTAGTGGTTAGCGCTGTCGCCTCACAGCAAGAAGGTCCTGGGTTCGAGCCCCGTGGCCGGCGAGGGCCTTTCTGTGTGGAGTTTGCATGTTCTCCCCGTGTCCGCGTGGGTTTCCTCCGGGTGCTCCGGTTTCCCCCACAGTCCAAAGACATGCAGGGTAGGTTAACTGGTGACTCTAAATTGACCGTAGGTGTGAATGTGAGTGTGAATGGTTGTCTGTGTCTATGTGTCAGCCCTGTGATGACCTGGCGACTTGTCCAGGGTGTACCCCGCCTTTCACCCGTAGTCAGCTGGGATAGGATCCAGCTTGCCTGCGACCCTGTAGAAGGATAAAGCGGCTAGAGATAATGAGATGAGATGAGATGATACAGGCTGGTATTTGATAGAAAAAAAGCTTTTTGTACAGTAAACTGTACTGTTTTGGGGTGAAATGTTGCTGTTTGATGGAGAAATGCAGGTATTTGATGATGAATGTTGATATTTCAGGATGAAATGTTATGTCATGGCGGATGTTGGTGTTTAATACTGGGTATTAGTGTTTGGTGGTTGGAGTTTGGTGGTGAAACTCTAGTCTTTTTTTGGGAAAAATGATCTTTATTTGATGGAGAATGTTGGTGTTTGATGGTGAAATTCTGGTATTTGATAGTGAATGTTGGTGTTTGTTGGTGAATGATGGCGTTTGGTGGTGAAATTATGGTGTATGATGGTGAATGCTGGTGTTTGGTAGTGAATGTTGGTGTTTGGTGGTGAATGTTGGTGTATGGTGTTGAAAATCTGGTCTTTGATGGAGAATGTTGGTGTTTGATGGTGAATGTTGGTGTTTGATCCTAAAATTCTGGTGTCTGGTGCTTAATGTTGGTATTTGATGGTGAGTATTGGTGTGCAATGATGAAATTCTGGTCTTTGATGGTGAATGTTGGTGTTTGACGGTGAGTATTGGTGTGCGATGGTGAAATTCCGGTCTTTGGTGGTGAATGTTGGTGTTTGGTGGTGAAATTCTGGTCTATGATGGAGAATGTTGGTGTTTGATGGTAAATATCGGTTTTGATGGTGAAATTCTGGCCTTTGAGGGTGAATGCTGGTGTTTGATGGTGAATGTTGGTGTTTGATGGTGAAACTCTGGTATTTGATGGGTAATGTTGATGTTTGATGATGAAATCCTGGTCTTTGATCGTGAATGCTGGTGTTTGATGGTGAAATTTTGGTGTTTGATATTGAATGTTGATGTTTGGTGGCAAAATTCTGGTGTTTGATGGTGAATATTGGTGTTTCATCATGAAATTCTGGTCATTGGTGGTTAATGTTGGTGTTTGGTGGTGAAATTCTGGTCTTTGGTGGTAAATGTTGGTGTTTGGTGGTGAAATTCTGGTCTTTGGTGGTAAATGTTGGTGTTTGGTGTTGAATGATGGTGTTTTGTTATGAAATTCTGGTGTTTGGTGGTGAATGTTGGCGTTTGGTGGTGAAAATCTGGCCTTTGATATAATATGTTGGTGTTTGATGGTGAATGTTGATGTTTTAATGGTTAATGTTGGTGTTTGGTGAAAATGTTTCATTCTGATGGTGTATTTGGTGTTTGATAATAAAATGTTGATATTTGATGATAAATGTTACTTTCTTGGCGTTACTGGTGGTGTTTGATGGTAAATGTTACTTTCTGATGGTGTATGTTTGTGTTTGGTGGTAAATGTCACTGCTTGATGTTGAAATGTTGGTGTTTGAGGGCGATTGTTACTGTTTGATGGTAAAATGTTGGTCATTGACTTTTAACGTCAACAGACAACACTTTGCATTAACTCTTGAATTTAACCAATTGTTAACTAGCCTGAAACACATAGACACAGACCTCCTTCATTGTCCTTGCCATCTGCGCAGAGGGTTTCCATGGCGACGTCACAGCCAGCCCCCCTCCAGCCAGGCTGGCACACACAGTGCCATCCGTTCTGATCCAGAGTACAGCGGCCATTGCTGTTACACAGACCTGGGCATCCCTCTGCAGAAACACACACACATGGTTTTATACACACATACACACACACGTGCGCACATACATGCACACACACACACACACATAGTCACACAGATAGCAGAGGGCTTAGGGGTGTATGTGGAGGAGTTAAAGAACTTAGACACATATATATGTGTATTCTGATGTGTACAGTGAATAGTGTGTGTCTGTGTGTGTGTAAAATGTGCATGAACAGAACTCTGAACAGATACACATTCATTCATTCAGTTGCAAAATGAGAGAGGTCAAAGGTGAACACAGAGTGACACTGGACTTCTCACAGGTCTCGTGAGATGCACAACGGCTGTAAATTCACATGAACGTTAAAACACACCTCTTCCTCACCATCATCTTCATCTTCATCATCATGATGTTCCTCACACTCTCAACAAATCCTCAGAGACTTTGGTCACTCAAATTAAAATTGAGTTACTTCAATTTTAGAATCCAAATAAAAAAATTAAAAACAATCACAATCCCACAATGAACAGTGCACTGGGTCTGTAGAATCATTTTGAAATGATAGGAAATAAATTTAGAAGAATAAAAACAACAAATAAATGAAAGAGAATAAACAAGAATCTATCTGTATGTCCATGTGCCTGTATATCTGTCTGTCTGTCTCTCTCTCTCTCTCTCTCGATCTATTTACAGTCTGTCTGTTACCTGTCTTCTGTGCTTTTTTGTCTGTCTGTCTGTCTGTCTGTACAGGTGTCTGTCTGTCTCCTTATCGGTCTTTTTGTATATCTGTCTGGATGTAGGTATGCGTATCTGTCTGTCTGTCTGTCTGTATTTGGGAGAGAGTTGTAGTCACTTGTACAGCTGCATCCATGTGAAGCTACAGCACACACACACAGAGATAGAGAGATAAACAAACTCCAGGCATAAAGTATAGGGAGGTGCAATGACACCACCATCATCATGCTTTCTGCCTGGGGTGCATTCTGCCGCCCCATGTGGGCCGGGAGGGTGTTGGGGGGGGGGGGGATTCAGGTGAAGGGGGCAGAGGGGTAAGAACAGGAGCAGCAAAAAGAACTGAACCAACACACACCAGGGTTCAGGCTACAGGATGCACATGAAGAGCATCAAAGGTGTGTGTGTGTGTGTGTGTGTGTGTGTGTGTGTGTGTGTAGGTGTTGGCTGGTCAAGACAAACAAAGATGGGAGGTGACCAGATAAGGAAGGATCAACAGTGAGGACACGCAGACGCCGTGCTTTACAGACAGACAGACAGACAGACAAAGAAAGAAAGAAAGAAAGAAAGAAAGAAAGAAAGAAAGAAAGAAAGAAAGAAAGACAAGGAAGTAAAAAAGGGAAAAAAGAGAGAAGAAAAAGAAAAGAAAAACAAAATAAGGAAAACAAGAAAGAAAACCATAAAGAAGTACAAGAGAAACAGAATAAAAAGAAAAATAAGAAAGAAAGAAAGAAAGAAAGAAAGAAATATGAATGACAGTAAGATAAAATAACAAAGAAAACAAGAAATAAAAATACAAGGCAGTAAAGAAAGAAAGAAAGAAAGAAAGAAAGAAAGAAAGAAAGAAAGAAAAATAAAAGAAGAAAACAAGGCAGCAAGAAATAAATAAAGTGAAGCAAAGACCAGTGAAAAAGCAAAAATAAAGCCAGTTCAAGAAAAACAAGGAAGAAAAGCAGAAGGAAATATAAAAGAAAGAAACAGAATAGAAAGAAAGAAAGAAAGAAAGAAAGAAAGAAAGAAAGAAAGAGGGATTGCTTAGAGAACAATGTCCCTGGGACTTGGGCTTTACCTTTAAATCCTATCCTCTCTCCTATCATGGGGCCGGGAGGAAGGAAGGACAAAACCGGGAAAGAAAAACAAAAACAAACAAACAAACAAACAAAAAACAAAACAAAAAAGTTCTGAGCACTTGAGTCCAGGACATTAAAGAGTGACATACAAACAAGAGAGGAGGAGAGGAGAGAGAGAGGGAGAGGGGCAGACGAAGACACTTGGGTGCTCAGGGGTGGAGGGCCGATTAAACGTTCATCATCATCATCATCATCATCATCATCATCAACAACAACGTTACACTTTAATACGTGTTTAAATCATCAGCAGTGTTAATCAATCCCACAGCGTTACTGCAACACGACTCAAACCCACGAGAGGACACAGACGGAGAGAGAAGAAAAGCAGGAATGAAAAATAAGGATGAAAAAAAATAAAATGCAGGTGAGCTTCTCATAAATGATGTTTTTTGCTCTTGTGCTTTGAAATAATTTCAACTTCTGTAAAATCTTGGCGTTAAAAACCTGAAAATTAAAAATTAAAACCTATTATTATGTAATATTTTTAAGACTTTTCATTTCATATGTTAACATAAACTACACTTGTGTATTATAAAATTATTGTTGGTAAATTTTTGTTTGCAATTTTTTTGTATTTCCTGTTCTCTTTCAATTTTGCAGATTTTTGAAAACAGTGTTTGAAAAAAAAAAAAATCTTTAGCACCTATATCCTTTCGTAATTAATTCAATATTCTTTATTATGATTAATTTACTAATATAAATATTTATATTATTAAACAAACTATGAATTATTGAAAACATTTTACAGTCCAGTAATTTCCCATAAGAAATATTTGAGTGTTGTTTCTATAATTTTATTTATTTAGTTGTTCTTCTTGTGTTTCATTATGATTCAGTACATATTAAAAAATAACCTTCAATCCAACATTTTTCTTCACTAAACCCCGCCCCAAAACCTGATTGGCCAATCTGTAACAAGGAAGTGGCACCACTGTGTTGGGTTTTATGGGGATTTTTTTATGGAGAAGTCACGGGATACACGTTTTGTATAAACTTGTCTTAAAAATTTGTGATTTTATACACAATTATTGGCACCCCTTGTAAACATTAGTAAAAAGAGTTTGAAAAAAAATCCACCTTTTGTTGAAGTCGCTTCATCTCACACTGAAAGAAAAATCCAACCTTTAATTGAAATAAATTTATACAGAGAAAAACAAATCCCTCATCAAGAAATAGTTTTTCAACAAAAACACATGTGCTGCTATTATTGGCACCCCTGCGTTTAACACTTTGTGCACCCTCACTTTGGCAGTAAAAGAGCACTGAGTCTCTCCTATATCATCTTAGAAGGTTGGAGATCCAGAGCAGGGGATCTGAGCCCATCCCTCTCTACACAATCTCTCCAGATCATCCAGGTTCCTCAACCCTCTCTTGTGCTCTCTCCTCTTCAGCTCAGCCCACAGGTTTTCACTGGGGTTCAGCTCAGGGGACTGACATGGCCAGGGCAGAAGCTTCAACCATTTCTGTGTTGATTTGGACATACACTTCGGATCATTGTCCTGCTGGAAGATCCAATGATGACCCAGTTTTAATTTCCTAAAATGCAGAGGCAGCCAGATTCTGATTTAAAATGCCCTGATGTTTCATGGAGTCCATAATCCCACGGACCTTAACAAGGTTTCAGGGCCTTTGGATGAAAAACAGCCCCAAAACATCATACGGTAGAACCTCCACCATATTTTACAGTTGAGATCGGGTTCTTTTCATTACAGCCATCCTTCTTTTTACTCCAAACCCACCGCAAGTGTTTATTGACACCCATATGGAAAAGAAATAGAAGAAACTTATTAAAAAAAATAACTTTCCATCACCTTCAGTTTATGTTTCATGTATTGTGCATCATATAAGGAATATGATTTAGTCCTGAAAGTGGCCACTTTTGCATTACTGTCATATATTGTTCTGATAAATATGCAAATCATACAAGTTTCATTTTGTTCAAATTTACTAAGTATCTTATATCTGGTTTCACTGTTGTATGCTTTACATACAAGTTTCAGACAAAGGACATACAAATTTTATAAGATTTATCTACGTCTTTTCCATATGGGCAAAAAGCTCCATTTTTGTTCCATCAGACACAGTTCCAGTCAAAGTTGTCGTAGTGTTTCACAAACTTCTGGTGCTTACGTTTGTGGTTAACTGACAGAAAAGGATTTTTTTTTCTGGAACCTTCGAAATAATCTGTTGGCATGGAGGTGGAGTCTGATGGAGGTTCTGGAGACTCAGAAACCCCAGGAATGAACTTTTTCTTGTAATTCACCAACAGTGATCCTTGGGGATTTTTTTGCCTCTCTTACCCTCCTCACTGTACGTGGGGGTAAAATAAACTTGGCTCCGCTTCCAGGCGAGTTTGTACCAGTTCCAGTTGGTGTCCACTTTTTTATTCTTGCCCTAACAGTAGAAATGGACATTTTCAGGTGAGGAGCTATTTTTTTATAACCATTCCTTGACTTATGAAGGTCAACACACTTCTCCGTCATTTGGTTTGTGTGTCATCTTGTCTTTCCCATGTTGATGTTGAGAGAATTTCATATTTGTTCCCCAGTTCATCAGGAAGTCATGGATTACAGTGTGAAAGTTCCTACACACTCCAATCAACTCAAACACACTGTACAATTTAAATGGAAACACGCTTCAGGTACACTGTGTTCACTACCATTTCCAGGGGTGCCAATAATTGTGGCATATGCGTTTTTGTTGAAAATAATTTGCTTGATGATGGATTTGTTTTCCTCTGAATA